>NC_134861.1:1907500-1962500 GCF_049852395.1 Peromyscus maniculatus bairdii
GATCTGCCTACCTCTGCCTCCTGAGTGTTAAGATTAAAAGTGTGCACCACCACCGCCCAGCAAACCCAGGATTTTATGCATGCTGGGTAAGAACTACCCAGCCCTCTGTTCACATTCTCCTCTTCCCATACTTGTCTAGGAGTTTTTGATGGGTGCCAGCCTTATGGTTTATTTGCAGAGTGCACTTTTTGCTTTCTTCCTTTAAAGAATGTCTGGTTTTCTTCCATCAGATCACATAGTTACTTGAAAATCAGCTTGATCTTGTTTGTCTTGAGGTAGAGTTTCAAGTAGCCCAGGCAGGCCTCAAACTTGCTGTGTAGCTGAGGCATGCACCACCATACCTGCCTCAACTCAACTGAACTCTTCATTGTGGCTCATGGTTGACTGGCTCCCCTAACCTTAAGAACTGTGGTGGGGTGGGACATCATGGCAGAAGGAGCAGGATGGAAAGCTGCTTACCTCGTAGCAGCCAGGAAGCAGAAGGTCACAGGAAGGGGCTGAAGATACAGCTGCTCTCCCAGGAAATCTGCCCACGGACCCATTTCCCCCACCTCAGCCACACGCTCTCATTTTCACCCTTCCCAATATGGCCATCAAACTATAACACGATGAAGGAATAAGTCCATTAACAGTCAGAGCCCTCATAAGCCAATCCCATCCTAGAGGCCCACCTCTGAACAGTGCTGCTTCCTACCCAGTCACAACAAAAGAATCATTGGAGGACACTTCCTCTCCAAGCCAGAACACAAGCCCATTAGTTCTGACATCCGCAGAAGTCCTCGGTCACAACAGCTAAGGCACTTGCTGTGCTCTTCCCACACTCACACTTGAAGAGTGTGCACACAAATCCCCAAATCCTCTTATTTAACAGGCACGGTTATTATCCCCACTTAAGCGGCATCGAGACGGAGCCCCTAGAGACGTGAAGGCACCAGCCTGAGATCTATCCGCAGAGATGATCCCAGGTTGTTGAGCTACAGGGACGTTACCTTGATATAGGCAGCGCAGAAACGTACACAAAGAGCCTAAGAACCCAAGGTTACTTTACGGTCACCTAACACAAGCTGGACATTAATACGCAAACACAGCAGGGATGCCTTTGGAGGGGGGCAGTGGAAGGAGAGCTTGCTGTTCCAAGTGTTTAAACTGTCATTTAAATTTTATCGTTTCTTTAATATTGAGGAGGTACACCAAAGCATTAACAAGATAAGCACAAGGACTCTGCTCTGAGCTTTAATTCCACCACCAGCGATCATGTAGCACGTATTCTTATGAGATCAGGAAATATAAAAAGACGTATAAATAATTTAGAAAAGAGACTTCTCGAGACAGCTCCCTGTTGGCAGCCCGGGAGATCTGCTAGCATCCAGGCCCACGCCGGATGGGGCGGGGCTTCCAGGCCCTCAGCCCCGCCCACTTAAGCTTCTTCCAAATTCGGGAGCTCGAACCCGGAGTGACCACGCCCCAGGACCACAGCAGGAGACTGCGGACTTCCCTCTGCAGGGCAATGCCCACCGGAACCCGTGCAGCCGGACAGCAGCCAAAATCAGCCGCAGGATTTGGTCCTGTGCCGCCTCTATCGCGAGAGCCAGACTTCCCGAGGCCGGGAATGAGGTGTCCTCCGGAAGGGACAAGGCACCCCAAATGGTTCCCAGGCCCTGGCACGTGATTAGCCTCATGTACTTATCCCGGTCCTTGGCTCCAGGAACTCCATGCAGAAGTTACCTAGCTCAGGAGCTTCTAGGGCGCCGGAGCTGTCCGCCGCCTGGTGCTGAAAGGGACAAGGCGGGTGCGAGATGGCCTGCTGCCAGGCCGGCCACAGGACGGGTACCGCCACTGCTTGGGGAGGGCAGTGACGCGCGATGCTTGGCTGTTTCGTGGCACGCCCACGGCGTCCTGGCACAGGGATTTGACCCAAACGCGTTTTTTTAAAAAGATGTCCAGCACCTTGCACCTGGATTGGAACCCACGTGGATACCGTTCTGCCTCCCAAGCCAACCGTGCGGATGCTGAAATTGACGTTGGAAAGATGTGATTTCTCTCCGGAATTTACCTTTATCCAGCTGCTCCGCCCACATTGAATGGTTCCGTGTACCGTGGGGTGTAACTTAGAGTGACATCCCTTGTACTGCCTGCTTGCTGGGCACAGGCATGGCAAGAACCAAGTTGTCCTTAGTGGCTCCCTCTTGGCAGCCCCTCCTCCCAGGTGAAAAACAAGATGTGACTGGTAGGTGGCAGCACTGACTTAAGCTATACTGTCCTATCGTAAGGTGTGGCCACTGCACTGTCCGGCTGCTCTACAGGCCTGGGCTCCAGGCAGGCCGGCAGCACTGGTGGTCTTGGGCATTTGAGGGTCCCTGTTTACCCAAAATTAAAAAAAGTGTATTTGGTCAATTGACCATTTACTGTATTCTACCTTCTTCAGGCCACATTGCTTTGCCCACTGCTGTCTCTCTCATCTGTGTACGGCTTGGCACACCCTCATACTAATGTCTGTCCACAGAATGAATCGACAGGCCAAGGGCAGCCAGCCACCTGTGCTCTTTCCTGGTGCTCACCAAGCTTGAGCCCTTGGGAAGGGATCAAACTGGGGGAGATACAGGCAGGTCCTGTTGGAGTAAAAGTCCGGGGTGTGGTAAGTAAGGAGAGGATCTTTATTTGTCGGTGAGGTGCCTGGGGAGACGTGGAGAGCAGGTCAGGGGGCAGTATTTGTCTTCCCCGACTATAGCTATGAACTTGTGTCTCCTTCTGTCCAAGAGACATGCTGTGTGTTGCTATAGTTAAGGAGTAGGTGTGAAGAAGATTCCGTGGGAGAGGCTATCTGAAGGGCCTGGTCATGCTGGGGGAGGGGGCGTTGTTTTGGTTTGGTTTGGGTTTGTTTGTTTTGTTTTGTTCTTTAATCCTTGACTTTCAGAGCTAATTTCACAGGTTGGATGAACTTTAGGGTGCAGATGTGGGGCTGGGCATTCTAGAGCCTCGGATGCCAGGCTGGGATGCCTGGCCTTTATGGCAAATGTGGTGGGACCTGCAGAGGGCACATGCATGCTTACTGGCCCAGGGGCAGGGAGTACTTATGGGAGAGGGTTCTCCACTGCTGGGAGCAGCCATGGAGAGAGGAACATTCCACCAATCCATCTGTCAAAGTTGCTTTTCTTATGGTTGTGACAAAATACACAGCAAAAGCCACTCACAAGAGAAAGAGTCTGTTTTGCCCAGTTCCAGGGCACAGGTCGTTATGGTGGAGAAATCTTGGTAGCAGGGGTGTGGAGCAAATGGTCACACTGTGTCCATAGTCAAGAAGCAGAGAGAGTTGAATATTGCTGCTTACCTCAACTTATCCTTCTTATTCAGTCTTGGACCGCAGCTCAGGAGATGATACTGCCAACATTAGGGTAGGTCTTCCTACCTCAGTTTACACAATCTGGAACTACCCTCATTGAAACACCCATAGACACGTATAGATTTCTATGGTGATTCTAAATCAAGTCAAACTGAGGAGGGCTATGGATCTTCATACCATCTATATCACAGGCACACCCTTTGACTCAGCAGCCTGATTCCTAGGAAGCTCACCACATACATGCAATATCATGGAGACCATGATTGATCTCTGGTACCTATCACTGGGCTGTAAATGCTCTGTGACTCATGGGCACAGTCATCGTGGTACAGACACTTCCAGCAGACATACTTGGGGTACACTGGCAAAGAGACCACTAAGACACACTTGCAGTAAAAAAAAAAAAAAGCTCAGAACAGCATGCCTAGGGTACCAGTGTCCAGCAAAGTGTTTGTAGGGGCAGACTCACTGGATGTTTGGAAGGTGTGAAGGAGAAGCCCAGCCTCCAGGGAAATCATCACATGCTGCTGGACCAGGGTGGGGCTGGCTCTGCCCTTCCCACCACCCCCTCAACCTTACCTTCTGAGCCATACTCTTGAGTTATAACCCAAACCCAGAATTCCATAAAAACATAAAGCATAGTTTCAGCAATGGACTCCTGGGCCTTGCCTAAGCTCAGGTGTGTGGGGACAGAAAGGTGAGCGAAGACCAGACCAGGCCTTCTCTGTTTGTGCCTTTGCTCTTTCCAGAAGTTCCTGAGGAGAGTCTCTTCTTTCAGACTCTCAGAACAATTGGCAGGGAACTGGCTTCTGTGTTGTGGCTTCATAATGGGATGGGCATGATGAGGTCACCTGTGAGAAGGCTACCTTGAGAAGTGCTCAGTATGAAGGGCCTAGCTGTGGCATAGGGCATGGTGGGCAGGTCCTGGGCTGGCTGCCAAGAGACTTGAGTTCAAACCTCGCATAGGTACTTCATACCTGTGTGGTTCTGGGCCACTGTGTCTCCCCACATCTTAGTATTCCCATCTACATATTAGATCATGCATGTGGCTGGGGAGACAAGCCATGATCATGTGTGAACCAATTGACCTGAGCTATGCACATGCTACCCTCTACCTCCTGCCCTCTTGTGAGCAAAAAATGAGGCACTAGCTAAAGCCTGACTCCCTCATGTGGTATCACTGTCAGCTTCAGCTGTCAACTTGACACCAACCTAGAGTCACTTGGGAAGAGCGAATCTCGGCTGAGGAATTGCCTCCCCAGGATTGACCTATGGGCATGTCTGTGAGGCATTTTCTTAATTGCCAATTGATGTAGAAGGGCCCACTGTGGGCAGTGCCATCCTTGGGAAGTTTGGCCTGGCTTGGATGAGGAAGGTAGCTGAAGGTGAGCCTGAGAGCGAATCAGTGGTTTTCTGTTTCAAGCTCCGGCCTTGAGTTCCTGTCTTGGCTTCTCTCCATGATGCATTATTTAGCTGTAAGATGAAATAAAGCCTCGCCTCTACATATTGTTTTTGGTAGTGTTTTATTACAGCAATGTAAACAATTGAGAACATATACAAAGATCACAATCGGAATAAATAACCATACCCCTTCTAGCTCACTACTCTGATAGCCTTACCATACTGCCTCATGGTCCAAGGTTGAGCACCACTTTTCAAATCTTCTTTCCATCCCAGATGAGAGATCTGCACTCTTTGATCTGCACTCTCTCCTTTTCCTTCTCTGCTGGGGCACTCTAGCTGGTGGCTGTGCTGTCCACATGGAGACGCCCTTTGTCTAACAAGCTCACGGTCTGCCTGGCTCTATGTAGGCCAGAGGCTGTTTGGTATACACCCTGCATGAGAAAGTCAACAGGAACAACAACCAAAAAGGAAAAAGAAAGAAAAAAAATTATTCTGCATCCCGCTCGGGTCTCTTTGTCCTAGTAACCATGGTGTCTGAGCAAGCGAAGGGAACACTCAGGAAGGATTTTTATCTTAATGGGAAGCTGACACAAAGGGCTGAGAAAGCCTCTAGGGAAAGGCTCCACCAATTTGATTTTTTAATTTAGACTATTGGAATAAGGAGGGTGGGAGTAAAACGCACAGACTATTCTCTCCAAGGACGCAAAAGCCCCACCTGGTGGAGTAGCTGAGGAGAAAAGAGGTGGCTTTGTGCTCCGGGGAAGAGAAGACCTGACCCAGTTCCAAGGGGGGGTCTCCATCAGCAATGCTGGCTCCTGCAAGCTGTGAGTGTGTTCTGGGCACTGGGATCTCAGCAGTGCCATTCAGTGACCCAGCCACGACATTTTTCAGTGGTGTAGAATGATAATAATATTCACTGCTGGTGGGAAATGACACTCAGATTCAGGAATGGGGTGGGGCTGGGGATCCTGGCTGGTTCTAGTCAACGGCCTAGGGCTGAGCTCTCCGAGGTGCTGAACGTCCCTCCCTTCCACAACTACACAGCTCAGCATTGGAGTAATGAGCGTCTATCATGTTTGTGAATCAGATTGTATTTGCTGAGTGTCTACTGTATACCTGGTGCCTGGCTCCCTACGCAGCATTATCTCATTAGCACACATTGTCCCTAACCTGGCTCCTTGCCTTTGGTTGACCTGAGCTCTGTCTTCCTGCTCCTGATTGCCCTCTTGCCATCCTGACCATTGTATGGCCTGAACAGATCCCCTGTCCCTAGCACAGATAACCTGTTCATGACAGCACCTTGTGGCTTGCCTGCTGGGCCCCTCACTCACTCAGTATCTCCTGCCCTGGGAAGGTAGCATCTGATTCCTGGACAGAGCCTCCCTCTGTAGCCATGGCTTGTCTTGAACTCACTAGGCAGCCCATCCTGGCTTCAAACTCACGATTGTCTTCTTGCCTCAGTTCCCCAAATGTTGGAACCACAGACATTTGTAACCCTCCCCAGCCAGGGTTTTGTCTTGCTCAGCCCTATGTCCTCCACATATAGCACAGAGACCCAACAACAGGAGAGCTTAGTCACATGACCGATGGACCTAGAAATGAGATTGATGGTGGAGGGGCTTGAACCTAGGGCTTCTATCCCTGGCTGGCTTCTGTGGGGAGAGCCTTGTACCACAGCAGCCTCTGCTCTCAGGAATTACTAAGTATTAACACCCTGGATCCTCCCTGCAACCCACAAGGTTGTACATACCTTTGGTCTTCATTCTACAAGCATGGAAACTGAGGCGTGGGGCAGGGATAGTTATCTGGAAAACAGACCATCCACTTTCTCACTGTGTCTTGTGCTGAGGTGGGCTCTGTCCACTGTGAACCTATCGAGTTAAGCCTGGTTACTGCTTCCTGACTGTGCCTAGTGGCTCCCACACCCACAGGATGATGCCGAATGGCCAGAGCTTTCTGGGCTTTCAGGACACAATAATTTCTGCTCTGCAGAGTGGCTGGCAGGGCAGAGGCCATCTATGTGGCACATGGAAAGAACCCTGTTGGTACACTGTCACTGGTGTGTGCTGTGGCTCACACATGCTCTGGTATCACTGACAATCTTGGAGTCTTTCCTCTACAGATTTCTGTTTTAGAAAAAGGAAAGGAGCCTGGACCAAAGACAAAATAAACCTCAGAAGGGTCTATCTGTGCCCTGTGTGTCTACAACAAGCCGCATCAGGGACGTTAGGCCAACCCAAAGGGAACGTCACAGTCAGAGCCTGTATTATAGCCTGGCTACAACCTAATCTCAGCTTTCACCTGCTCATTTCAGCCTGTGATCCTGAGGCTACAGGGCATAGAGGGCAGGCTAGCTGGTTCTGAAAACTACAGTTAACTATGAGGCTGGGATAAGTGGCTTGGATCACAGCTAGGAGGCGGTGTGGGGATGGGGGTTGGAGATCCAGGTTTGCAGTCAGGTCATGTAGGTTGACCTTCCTCAAGGCTCAGCTTCCTTCCTTGTTATGCTGACTAATCTTATATCAATGTGACACAAACTAAAGTCATTTGAGAGGAGGGAACCTCAACTGAGAAAACTCCTCCTGCAGGGCATTTTCTTAATTAGTGATTGATGGGGGAGGGTCCAGCCCATTGTGGGTGGTTCCATGCCTGGGCTGGTGGTCCTGGGTTCTATAAGAAAGTGGGCTGAGCAAGCCATGGGAAGCAAGCCAATAAGCAGCACTCTTCCTTGGCCTCTGCATCAGCTCCTGCCTCCAGGTCCCTGCCTTGTTTGAGTTCCTGTCCTGACTTCCTTCAATGATGAACAGTGATATGGAAGTGTAAGTTGAATAAACCCTTTCTTCCACAACTCGATTTTTGGTCATAATATTTTCAACACAGCAATAGAAACCCTAAGACATCTGTGTCCTGTGACTTTGCTCCTTGTCCTCTGTATCTTGGGCCACAGAAGGGAGGTTCATGCAGATTTCCACCCTGAGATTCCCCTTTTTCCCCCCTTAAAGCCTGCATGGCTTTCTCTTTATCCTCAGGGTTAATACAAGTCTGTAATGAAAGTATATTTCCTGGAGTCCTATAGACCAGGGATGGCCACATAACCAGCCACAGCTTTTCTTTGTCCTCTCAGCCTTCTGACAGGAGAGGAGAGGGGCTGGACCTGGGACCTTAGGCCTGAGAGCAGGTGGCTTTATGCATATTATATGGAGGGGAAACAGATCTGGTAGGTTGAATGAGCCTGGAACATGTCTGTGTACTGGGGAAGCCCTTCTGAGTACTGACCTTTCCTCCCAGGTTGCAGGAACAAGTCAGGCAAGTTGTATTTCCTTTCCTTAAGTGAACCTCATGGGGGACCACCTGGCAAATGATGGTTGTTCCTCTATCTAGTGAAATCCTTGTACCAGCAGCCTGCATCCAAGCCTGTTCCTCATGTATATTTCAGGACAAAATCTCCCCAGACACCTTCGGTGTTGTGAGCATGATCAGGGGATATATTTCAGGGAGCATGTGTCCATTGACTTCTTTTTTTATTGACATGGAACAACTGCCCATGTTTCTGGGGCAAAGTGTGTGCCCTGTGTGTGACAGCCCCAGGTGTGATAAAGCCGGAGCAGTTAGCATGTCAGCACCATCAATACCCAGTATCCAGTGCCAACTCTCTCCTGGGATCCTAATGCTGATCCTCCTGGCAATGCCATTCCATGTACCTTGTGATTTGGATTTGAGCGTCTAGTCTGGACCTTAAGCCCTTTGACCCAAGGCATCGATCCACACATTCTACCTAGGAAGCTGGCCTACCCAGGACCCCCAACCTTGTCCTCTGTTTTGGGTTGAATTGAGGCTAGGTCAAGTCAGGACCACTCGATAAGATTGGGGAGACCAGAGACACAGAGGGGGTGACGGGAATGTGGGCTGCAGTCCACACCTCTACATTGACATACAATCCTGACTGATCAGCTACCAGATGAACTCCTGGCTGGATTCCCGAGGGTCAGACCTTGGTGGGACATGCTTCTCTGCATGCACTTAAAGTTCCCCCTGGAAACCAAATGACAGGGTGACAGGCACAGAATAGGACCAGGGGTGCTCTGTGTGGGTGGGAAACTCCCAGGCAATGCAGACCCCACTTCAGTGGTGATCAGTGTGTTCCCTAGTGAGCTGAGCTGGGACATGGTGTGACTCAGACATCTCGTACCACGGCCCAGGAAGAAACAGACATCGCAGGTGATCCTGGACACAGAGCAATCATTGAACTCTGTGAGACAGGGTTAGCCCTCCTCAAGAGTGACTCAGACAATTTGTCTGCTTTTTCATCCCATGTTTTAAACAGCCAGGCCCCACTTAGTAAACTGATTGCAGACTTCCTCCACCGGCCATGAGCTGTACTCTCACAGCTTCAGACAGTGGGATGAGCAGGGATGAGCAGTTTAGCTGGAAGAGCGCTCACCTAACATGCATAAAGTCCTGGGTTTGATAGGCACCACCGCATAAACCAGATGTGGTGGTGTACCCCTGGAATCTCAGCATCTGAGCAGTGGCAGCAGGAGGATCAGAAGTTCAAGGCCATCCTCCGCTGCATGATAAATTGAAGGCCAGAGACCCTGTCAAAATAATATGTAAAAATTAAAAATTATTTTCAATTTTTAATTCAGGCATCTTTCCCTGAAGCCCTTGGTCTGATTACCTCATTTGGAACCAAGCCGTTAGGAATCCCCAGCCTGAGCACTGGCCTCTTTCTATTCTAGCAGATCAGCAGCAACCTGAGAGGGTCATGGCGCTCTGCCTGCTGCAGGTCTGTGTGAGACCTGATGCCAGGAGAGCCAGGATGAGGAGGGTATACCACAGCCAGGTGGGGCAGCCTCTCAGGGCACAGGGGTCATTCCTACAGGGACCTGGTCAGATGTTCCACTCTCACCATCTGGAACTTGTTCTGTGACAATGGGGCGTCAGAGTGCACACACACACACACACACACACACACACACACACACACACACACACGGAAAACATGGCAGCTGGGACAGCTGGTCAGGGCTGGGAACCAGGTCAGGGTTGTTGCTGGTGATAGTGATGGCAGCTGTGGGTATCCCGGGAGATGAGAAGGTTCCTGTGGGGTTAACACTCAGCCCATCCTGACAACATGGTAGACCACTGGCTCGCCATCCGGGAAGCCTGGCCCAGATGTGACTATGTGTGAACTAGGGCCAAAGCCAAGACCAGAACTGAGGGTGCAGACAGTGAACTTGACAGAGACAGAGGTCTGGAAGTATGCACAGAGTCAGAGCAAAGCGATCAAGGGAATCAACATAAAGCTTCTCCAAAAGCTGAACACAGAGGTACCACATGATCCAGCTAGACCCCTCACAGGAATCTACATGGAGGATGCTGGATCCCACCGCAGAGATCCTCAGACACCCGTGGCTATTGCTGCACTTATCATGATAGCCAGGAAATGGAAGTCATCTAGATGGCCAATAGAGGGAGAGATGGATAAAGAACACAAGGTGACTGGTGGGATTTTATGCAAATGAAACCATTTCCATAAAAATGAATGGGACAGGAAAATTATGTTAAGTGGAACAAGCCAGATTCAGAAAGACAAATACCACGTGATTTTCCTCCTGTGGAACCCAGACTTAAAATTTTTTTTTTTGTTTTGTTTTGTTTTTTTTTTTTTTTTTTTTTTTTTTTTTTTTTTTTTTTGGTTTTTCGAGACAGGGTTTCTCTGTGTAGCTTTGCGCCTTTCCTGGAGCTCACTTGGTAGCCCAGGCTGGCCTCGAACTCACAGAGATCCGCCTGGCTCTGCCTCCCGAGTGCTGGGATTAAAGGCGTGCGCCACCAACGCCCGGCTGTTTTGTTTTGTTTTTTGTTTTTTCGAGACAGGGTTTCTCTGTGTAGCTTTGCGCCTTTCCTGGAACTCACTTGGTAGCCCAGGCTGGCCTCGAACTCACAAAGATCCGCCTGCCTCTGCCTCCCGAGTGCTGGGATTAAAGGCGTGCGCCACCACCGCCCGGCTCAGACTTAAAATTATATGAGGTGTGTGTGTGTGTGTGTGTGTGTGTGTGTGTGTGTGTGTGTGTGTGTACATGTTTTGCATGTCTATAGGTGTATGTGTACATGTGTACCCATGTATGTGGCAGTCTGATGTTGATGTCAGGAAGCAGAGAAATGAATGCTGGTGCTCACCTCACTTGCTCCCTTCAGTTCATGATGGCAGCACACGGGATGATGCCACCCATATCTGGGGCGGGTCCCACCTTCATAATTAGCCCAATCTAGGAACGTCTTCAGAGAGTGCCCAGATGTTTGTCTCTGAGGTGACTGACTATTCCATCAAGTTGACAATATTAACACTGCAAACCTCTGTACTGGTCAGGGTTCTCTAGAAGAGCAGGATGGGTAGGATGTGTGGATATAAAAGGAGATGCATTGGATCGGCTTACATGACACAGTCTGAGCCGTCCACCCACAGCTGTCTACAGGCTGGAGAGGCTGAGAAGCAACATCTGCTGCATCCCTCAGTAGTTTCAAACTGTCACTGAGGCCTGGAAGATTCCGGGAGAGCCGCTGGTGCTCAGTCCATGGGTGGAGGTAGAGGTCTAACATCCGCAGAGCATGGAGGCTGCAGTGGCAGGAGCAGGGTAGACACAAAAACCAGAAGGGAAGCCGGACAGGTGGGCTCACCTTGCCTTTTCCTTGGATCTCTTTATGTCCTAGAAGCCATGTCCCTCGCTTAGTTATCTTCTCTCAGAATGGCCACATAGACATGCGCAGAAGTGTGTCTCTCCGGCGGATCCAGACCCCACCAGGTTGATAAGACCAACTATCACAGCTTGTAAGTGAACTTGCTGAATGGTGACCAGCAAAAACTCAACATTCATGTGTCACACACGCATAAAATGTTGGGCCTGGGTGATGGCTCAGAGGTCACATGCTTGCCACACAGGCATGAGGATCAGAGTTGGGATCCTCAGAACCCACAAAAATGCTGGTGGGTGTAGCGGCCAGTCTGTAATTCCATTCTCGGAAAGTAGACACGGGCCTTCTCCAGAGCAAGCTGGCTAGCAAGATTAGCCATATCGGAGAGCTCTGGGTTTGATTGAGAGTCCCTACCTCAGTGAACAAGGCTTGGACGAGCAATGGGGAACGACTCCCAACATCAAGCTTGGTCCTTAACATGCATGTGCACACATGTGCACCCAAACACAAATGAAAACGGAAAAGGGAAAAACGCCGCTTGGTACACAAACTACGATTTCTCAGAATGTTGGTCTTTCAGTTTGTGCTGGCTAGTTTTTTGTCAACTTGACACAAGCTAGGGTCATCTGGGAAGAGGGGATCTCAACTGAGAACACACCTCCATAGGACATTTTCATGAGTAATGATTGATGCGGAGAGCCTAGCCCACTGTGGGTGATGTCACCCTGGGCAGACGGTCCTGGGCTGTGTTAAAAAGCCAAGGGGAGCAAGCCAGTAAGCAGCATTTCTTCGTGTTCTTTGCTTCAGGTTCCTGCCTCCAGGTTCTTGCTTGCGATCCTGCCCCGACTTCCCTCAGTGATGGGCTGTGATCAGCAAGTGTTAAGAGGAATGAAACCCTTTCCTTTCGGGGTTGCTTTTGGTCATGGTATTTTTCACAGCAACCAGCAGCAAATTAGGACCGTTTACATGTTTATGTTGTGTGTTGGTTTGAATGAAAATGGCCCACATAGGCCTATAGGGAGTGGCACTATTAGAAGGTGTGACCTTGTTGGAGTAGATGTGGCTTTGTTGGAAGAGGTGTGTCACTAGGGGGCTGGCTTTGAGGTCTCAGATGCTCAAGCCAGGCCCACTGTGGCACTCTCTTCCTGCTGCCTGCTGGTCTGGATGTCGAACTCTCAGCTCCCTGTCCAGCGCCATGTCTACCTGCGTGCCACCATGCTGCTGGCTGTGATGATAATGGACTAAACCTCTGAACTGTTAGCCAGACCCAATTAAATATTTTCCTTTATAAGAGTTACTGTGGTCGAAGGGACACTAGCCCACTCTGGCAGGCCTTGCCCTTCTCCCCAACTCCCTCTGCCTTGCTAAAAACCATTAGATTACATTCCTAAAGGTAGCCACCAAGGTTTATTCCCTTATTTGGCCATTTCCTCCTCCTGAAACTGACTACCAAGGTCCAGCCATCAAAGTATTGAAGTCCAGCAATCAAAAGTCCCCTTTGGCTCACCTCATCCTAACATGGGGTTTCCCCCTTTACCTTTACAAACTGCCATTTTTCTATGGGCCACATCTGATCCTCCCTATCCAGAGGCAGTCCTTTGATCCCCCAGGACAAATACCCCGCCCCCTTCCTTGTTCTTTTCCCTTGTCCTTCATCTTCTATCTCCTCCACCACTGCACTCTAGCCCGTTCTAAGACAGACCTCCCTTCCTTCTCTTCTTAAAAATCACACCTGCAAGGTCATTTGCTGCTGTTTCTCTGCCTGACAGAAAGCAGCCACTTTTTTTTTTCTTCCCTGTTTAATAAAGGATCTCTGTGAAAACAGGTGATTGGGTGTGGTTTGGGTTTAATTCAGGGTCTGGGAGGGGGCCCCCACTCTTCGGAAGTCCCCTTCAGTGGTCGTGGTGTCTCTTCACAGCAATAGAAACCCTAACTAAGACATGTGTCACTCATCGTTAATATTGCCCCATCACGGTCTATAAATAATCAAATATAAAGGGAAGAGTGTCCTGTTCCACATCCTTGCCAGCATGATCTCTTGCCCTCAGAACAAGCGACCTGTGCTATTTTAAACCGGGTCCCTTAAACTAATCAAGCTCTGTGCACTGTAACTCAGGGCTGTGGGGTCCTCAGCACACTTTTTCCCCTCAAGAGTCTGCTTTGTGTTGCTGTGGGTGAGAGAGCTCCAGCTTGGAGTTAGCCCTCCCCAGCATATATTCCAGGGGAGCCCCAGCTCTACCCTTCTTCTGACAAGAGCTGGAGAGACGGAGGTGTCTCCCGCCTGCACCTGAGGGCAGGGTGTAAACCCCTAGCCGCCTTCCTCCCACTACTCGTGGGCTCTGTGCCCCAGGACCCGCGGAACCTTGACTGGTTGCTTGTCATAAATGCAGAATTCCACCCACGCGCATGTCTGCTGAGCTGGCATCCGGGTCCTAATAACATTCCCAGTGGACATGAAGCCCTAAGCAAGAAATGAACAATGAACTTAACCTTAGTCATCTGCTCCGAAAATTTAATTTCACTTATTGCTGTTTGCAACATGGCCACTGGGGGGCACCAGAGCTAGGCATTAGATAAATGGTTTGCCAGACAGTGGGAAAGGAAAAACAAATTCAAAACGTGATTCTCCACCTAGATCCCAGTACAGGAGCCTATGCCCAACTGCAACAACAACAACAACAACAAAGTGTGTTTCATTGGAAAAGTCTTTGCAATGGGCATATCAATCAAAATTAAGAGGCTGCTTGCCACCATGGAAACCCCAGGGCACAGGCCAACATGCTGGGCCCAGGGGCCCAGGCCTTAGGCACCTGGTGCTTGTGTGGCTCCCACTGTGACCAAGACCTGTCTCCTGTCTGGGATGAGTGTCTCCATGCGCGATGTACAGATATTTGGGCTGCAAGGTTCCCAGAGTCCCTTCCGGTTCCAAGGCTGAGGGTCAGACTGTGGGGGTCATTCTTTTCTTCAACCTTTTGTGCTAGGCCCCAGAACTTTCCAGGGAAATGGAATATGGCTCTACACCGCTATGTCCATAAGTAGAACATACTCCTTGCCTGTGATCTACCCTCGGAGACCTGGGGCTTGCTGAAATTGGGGTTCTGCATTCCTGGGTGTGAAATTTTCCAATCCTCTAGAAGCAACAGCACTTTGGTCTCTTTGCTGCAAAGACTCTGAACCTCAGTAGGGAAGCATAGAATGAAGCAGGAAATCCACCTAGCCATTCAAAGATGGAGGAACTGAGGCCCAGAGAAGGAAACAGCCATAGCCTAAGTCCCTGTGGGTCAGTTATGGTAGAGCAAGGAACAGAACCCAACTGTCTAAAAGCCAGGAGCTGTACCCCAATGCTGTTGCTTTATCCAAGGGCCCTGGACTGGAGCAGTCAGAACTCACCAACCCTTCCAGGAGCAGCTGCCAGGGCAGTGTGTTGGCCTCTCCAGCAGAGAAAGATCGGGTATAGGGGCTGCCCATGGTCCTAACATGTCTGCCCAGTAATGGGCTCCTGTTTGTGTGAAAGGCAGGCAGACAACGTCCCAGGAGTGAGCCTGTGGCACCCAGAAGGGCAGATTAGAGGACAGGCAGGGTCCCATGTGGTGGTCAGGGAAAGCCTCAGGAGGTGACTCATGTGTCAGAAACATGAAATTGGGGAGGGGGGCTGGGGTTGTGTGGGCTTAGGGAACAGCATCCAGGCAGAGGGAACCGTGGACACAAAGGGCATGCGAAGGGTTCATTGTGAGAAATAGGAGTCTCCGTTCATAACAAGAGTACTGGAGACACAGAGTAGCGAAAGTGAAGCAGTTTAGATAACGGTTTTGCAAAGCCAGGTGTCTCGGAAGTTAATGTGGGGGAAGGGGGGCAACAAGATGGCTCCGCAGGCAAAGGCACTGGCCACCAAGCCTGACTGTGGGGGTTCCTGCGACTTGGCAGAGAAACAAACCGCAGGAAGCAAGAAGAAAACCGGTTCATCATGGCTTAGTTAGCCAGGCCGGGAGTCTGAGCCCAAGCGGTTTGTTTTTGACATATTTAAACACAGCACAACTTTGGAGAAGGGTTTCCTCACGACAATTATCACAATAAAGCTCCAGGCATGGCTACATGAAAACTCCTTTGCAAGTCACTTGTGACCTCTCCCGTAAGAATGGGTTCTACTGACTGAGAAACAGGGCTCAGGGGAAGGGTCTAGGGAGGAAGGGTTTGTAATAGCAAACTCTTTGGCAAAGTACATGGGACCTCTTTCATAAGAATGGGTTATTCAGGTGAGACCTGGATCTACAGATAGTAAAAGATCACCAGACCGTTAAACAGCATCCCTCCTAGGCTTCTGGATGGAAAACGGGTATGTGCATCCCTTCTGTTGAAGAAAAATCCTGTATGTTTAACAATTCTGGTTTCTCCATCGCTGTCTATGAGCATGGAGGCCTTGTGTCCTTCTACACACACACACACACACACACACACACACACACACTTTTTTTTTAATTAAAATAAAATCTAGTTAGCCTAGAGATCATATCAGAAAACCCTTAGACCTGATAAATTGATTTGGTAAAGTAGATACAAAATCAACATGAAAAGCCAACAATCATTAGGAATAGCAACACTGGACATGTTAAAAAATAACAGAAAAACTCTTCCATTCACAACACTCTCAAAAACTACACACCCAAGGTTAGGGCTGTGTGATCTTTACAATTAAGTTTTTAGACACTGAAGGAGAAAAACTGCAAAAGCGCCTAGAAGATGGGAAGAATTCCCATGTTCACAGATGGACCAGGTGAATTAATATTGTGAAAACAGCTATATTACAGAGCAACACTCAGATTCAATACTCCCCATCAAAATTCCAACGTCATTCTGTACCACACGGAACAAAAAAAGACCATGAAATTCAAATGGAAACACCTAAGATTCTGAATAGCCAAAGCAATCCTGAGCAAAAAGAGCAGTGTTAAGGGTACCACAATATCTATATTTAAGTTATACTACAGAGCCACAGTAACAGAAACAGCATGGCACCATCACAGATGCAAACAAGTAGGCCAACAGACATGGGACCTAAACAAACCCACGAAGCTCCAGCCACCTGATTTTTGAGGAAGAGGCCAAAGACAGGTGTAAGGAAAGAGAGACCCTTCGATCCAAGTGCAGGGAACCTGGACACCCACACGGAAAGGGTGAAACTAGATCCTTGTCTCTCGCCCTGTGCAAAAATCAATCTCAAATGGACTGGCAACCTTAACGGAAGACCTCAAACTTTGAAGCTGTTATAGGAAAACAAAGGGAAAATATTTTAAGATCTTGGCACCGGCAAAGGCTTTCTGAAAAGGACTCCAAATGCCTAGGGAATAATCACAGGAACTTTAAAAGCTTGTGCGCAGCAAAGAGACAATTAACAGAGTGGAGACAGAATGCACAGTGGGAGAAAAATCTCTGCCGTATCTACACACATCTGACAGCATATATGAAGGCTATATGAAGGACTCAGAGAGTATCCAAGGTCACATCTCAACTGTCCACAAGGCTCCTGCCAACATCCGAAACTTCTCACCCTCTCCCCCATGTCTCCGCAGGTCTAAGCGATCTGCTGCTGAGCCTTGAGGGTGTTGAAAGTTTGGAAGGCTTCTGAATTGGGCAATTTTCAGTTCCTCTTCAAATCTGAAGTTCTGCATTGCCGAAGATTTTCCTCTATTGTTTCCTGCTCCATAGAACAAGGCGTTCCCCTCCCACCAGCCCTGGGCTTTGTAAGGATGACAGTGGGGACTTGGGGCTGAAAGCGCTTCACAGCAGAAGTAGGGGTGGGTGCCGTGCACCGCCTCCAACCTGCAGCCTGGGTGTGTGAGATGTTCTTAGCGTCTCTTCTTTGGAGCCACAGGAAATGTTCCGGGCACACCTGTTGGGTTTTGAACACTGAGGGTGGGGCATGTTGCAACAGGGTTTGGGAACGCTTGGACCCAGAAGGTGTCCATAGTGGCTCTGGGCATACCTTTTAACCTCTCACAGCTGTGGCTTCCTGCTCTGTGTTGGGAACAGCATCCTCTTCCCGAGGCTGTCCTGTGGATTAAATGAGCTATTGGGTACGGCTCAGGGAGAGGAGCCACTGACCCCTGGAGTGACTACAGAACACCAGCACTGGCAGATCACATGTCTGATGTTGTACTGGGTCAACTCCACAGCCCAGAGTCTATTGAGGGGTGCTCAGAGAGGATCATGGGATTTCTGCAGGTCTAAGGGCACCTCATGGGCCAGACTTACTGATGTCCCTGTCCAGGCTCAGCCACCTGATTTAAAGGCAATTGCTCTTGAAAACCAAGATGCCTTGAGCTGTGACTGGGTGAAGGATGACAAGGAAATGTCACTCATCACTAGGGGAGAAAGAACCATGGAGCCATGAGGGGCGCATCTAGTGACAGACGCTAAGAGAGAGCTGGCCACTGGGCTGCTGCCCAACACCAGCTTCCTGACATCCAGGCCAAGAGAACAGTGGGGACAAAGGAACAGTGGACAGACTAGATGTCTAGGCCAGTGATGCGTTCTTCCCGAGCCTTCCTGGTCCCTTTGTCTAAACCCAGAGAGCATCCAGGACCGAGATCCCAGAGGTAAGGTCCAGCTCCAGGGAGATAATGACCTGCTGGTACTGCTGAGAGCTGGAAGTCCACAGTAGGGGAGACTGGTCAGAGAGAGGGAGGGGTAATGTGATGTCCAGGATTTTCTGCTTCATTTTGCTGTGAAGCTTAAACCTCTCCAAACAATGAAGTTCATTAAAAAGCAGAGGAGGAAGAGGTCAAATGGGGGAGGAATGGAGTCAGCACCTCCTCCTGGGAGCCTTCCCTGACTGATGCTCACCCCTGAAGGCAAACCATCTCCCATCAGGGATCTCCGCCACCAACTTTTTTCTCATTTGGCTCTGCCCAGACCCCCCAGGCTAACCAGTTCTTCTATTTCTAGCTGGTCAATTGACCCCTTGGGGGGTAGGGGTGAGGGGGAGGGTGCCTCAGACCCTCACACTCCTGCCTTAGTAGCAGAGAGGCCTATGGAGCACAGCCGTGGTTGTCTAAGTGGCTGTAGCCTTCCTGCTTCTTCTGATGACAAGGCAGACACAAGGACACACCATGCTGGGTACTCTGGCATGCTCAGTTTGTAGTGCCACTGCTGCTGTGTCTACCTCCGTGACAGCCTGGGACGTGAACCGCCACCCCTGAAGCATGAGGCTCGTATGCACGTCCATGGTCACTCTTCCCGTTACACACGATGTCGGTAAGGGCCTGGGCACAGGAAGTCACCTGTTTCGACGTGGTGACTCAGTGGGCTGCCTGGGAGCAGACATCCTCAGACAACGGTCCTCCTCCTCCGAGGGGCCTCGCCCTTCTCGTGGTTCTCCCACACTCTCCCCGCGTGAAACTTCCCAAGGCATCGGGTGACTCACTGGCAGGCGGTGGTACGCGGTTGGCTGTCGCTCTCTGCCTTCGGAGGTGGGTAAATCACGACTCAGACTCACACAGAGGTTCAGAGCGCGGAGAGACAATGGGGTGTGTGTGCGCACACTGGGGATGGTGGAGGTGTTGGTAGTCGTGGGCCTGACGTAGCTCACAGCCCTGTGACACGAGCCGTGTGACCATCACCAACTCAAACTCCCACTGCTTGTACTGTGATTCCCAGAAGACAGCGGAGTGGGTGCCGCTTGGGTGAATGAAGGAAAGATGAAAAGGGGCGTGGGGGAAGCTGCCCACGGCCGGCCGTGCTAGAAGGCGGGGGAGCGGAGGACGGGGACACAGGGGCTCTGCCATTCAGCAGCTGCGCAGTGCGACCCTTAGGAACCTCCATCTTTGACAGGGGGACAGAGAGGTTACAGGGTGTCAGGAAGATCCTTGGAGCCCAAACAGCAAAACAGCCTGATGTAGCCAAAGCCTGGGAAGCCTGCACAATGGAACTGGGGAGGGGGGTGAGCTTAGCATGACCGGGAAAACCCCAGGACTGGCTACATGTTCAAGGTGATCACATGCACCTGTTCCCAGGACTCCCGTGGAATGCAGCCCAGTCTCTGGGGTTGGGAGGACATGCTCCCCAAGAATGATGTGGAATGACGGCCTCCTGCCTACAATGATGTCTCCAGGTCTCACAGGCATCCCGTTAAAGTGAAGCCCTGAGCTGGGGGGTCTAGGGCTGGGCTCTGCGTTTCTACTCTAAAAGCCGTGACGCTGCTGGCATGGTGACAGATCACATGACCAGCTGGCTTGGCAGTCGTGGGTGAAGGGTCTGTATCAGTGAGGTTTCTACTGCTGTGATAAAACACTATGAACAAAAGCAACGTGTGGAGGAAAGGGTCTGTTTAGGTTTTAGTTCCACATCACAGTTCAATCACTGAAGGAAGTCAGGACGGGAACTCAAGCAGGGCAGGAAGCTGGAGGCAGGTGGTGATGCAGAGGCCATGGGGGAGTACTGCTTACTGGCTTGCTCTCACGGCTTGCTCAGCCTAATTTCTTATAGAACCCAGGACCACTTCCCTCGGGGTGGCCCACTCACAATAAGTTGGTCCCTCCCAAATCAATCACTAATTAAGAAAATGCCCGACACACAGACCAATCTGGTAGGACATTTTATCATTTGAAGGCCCCTTTTCCCAGGTGACTCTACCCTGTGTGAAGTTGATACAAAACTAGCCAGTACAGTGGCCCTATATATCAAAGATTCCTGGGCCTAGCTCATCGGGTGCTGATGTAACTAGTCAACTCTGTCCTCCTCCATGTGTTACCTCTATCAACCATAGGGCTAAAAGCCCCAGATTCAGGCTATGGGGATGGATATGGTGTCTTAGGGTTTCTATTGCTGTAGAGAGACACCATGACCATGGCAACTCTTATAAAGGAAAGCCTTTAATTGGGGCTGGCTTGAAATTTCAGAGGTTTATTCCATTATCATCAAGGCAGGGCACGGTGGCATGCAGACAGACATGTTGCTAGTGAAGGAGCCGAGAGTTCTACATCTTGATCTAAAGGCAACAGGAAGTGAACTGTGTACTGGGCGTAGCTTGAGCACAGAAGACCTCAAAGCCCTCCCCCACAGTGACACACTTCCTCCAAGGCCACACCTACTCCAACAAAGCCACACCCCCTAATAGTGCCACTCCCTATGGCACCATTTTCTTTCAAACCACCGCATATGGTAAGTCTCTGAAACATTTCACCTGGTCACTCAGGGGCCAGCCACAGTGCTCAGCACTGCTGGCTTATCCTGTGGGCACTGAGTCTTTCATTTCATGAATGTCTGTTTAAATGCCAAGGGGTTGACCACACTCTCCCCAAGGCCATCCTTGTGAAAGACCAGAATTTTCACACCCAAGCTTATCTATGGGAACTTGGCTGGGTACCAGGTACCACAGGGCCATAATCCTGGCCATGTTATCACTGACTGTTCACTTCCTGTGGTTGCCTTGTGATAACTTGGTGGCTTCCAACCACTGAGATGTACCTGCCACTATTCTGGAGCTAACCCTCTGAAGTCGCTATCACTGGGCTGTCACTAAGGAGAAGTCATTTTGCCTCTCCCAGCTTCCAGTGGTGGCCAGTTGCCACCACATCCTTCCAAGTATAGCATCTCTGACCTCTCTTTGTCCCAGATTCATCTTCCTCTCTATGTGGTCCAAACCTCCTGCTTCTCTCTCCAGAAGGAGACCCATGATTACATCTAAGCCCCCCCCCCCCCCCCCCCCCCCCCCGCTACTCCTGGACCCTTAACTTAATCAAATCTGCATGGTTCCATTTACAGGATTCAGCAATCGGGACCTGATATCGTTGATTCACTTCCTAGCATACCAGAAGCCTGGAAAAGTTCCAGTTCAACTCTCCTGAAAACAATTCACCAGGCTCTGCCCTCAGTGTCTGTGAGTTTGGGTGTAGCCCAGTGCCTGGATGTGGACCTGGGAAGAAGTCACTGAATCCTGCCAGCAAAAGGGAGTTGCGGGGGGAGCAAGGTGGGGGGGCACTTGAGTGGAGAATCTGAACATCATGACATCATAGAAAGAAATTAGGATTAGGATGTGGGAGGAAAACAAGGCAGGTGGTCCTGGGTGCTATAAGAAAGCAGGCTGAGCAAGCCATAAGGAGCAAGCCAGTAAGCAGCACTCCTCCATGGCTTCTGTTTCTGTTTCTGCCTCCAGGTTCCTGTTTCGAGTTCCTGCCCTGACTTTATTCATGATAGACTGTGTTTCTGGACCCACAAGCTGAAATAAACCCTTTCCTCTCCAAGGTGTTGGGTGGTGGTGTTTATCACTGCGACAGAAGCCATCGATCCTGCTTCCTTACTGGTCCTCTGGCTCTGCCTAACTTCCACATTAATTCGGAAATTCTCCGCCACTTTCCCACTAACGACAGCTTTCTGATTCCTGAGCCACAATTTTTTTTTCCTTTAGAGCATTAAAAATTAATGGCAGTGGTACCCCACAAGGAACCTTTCACGCCCTGCTTTCTCTCCAAACTAGACTTCCTTCCTCCCTCCCTCCCTCCCTCTCCCCAGTCATATGTGATCCTAGACTGCCCTGACTTCTCTAAGAGAAGCTAGATTATATTTTTTTAGTTGTGGGTTAACACAGACTTTCCCGGGAGCCGGTGGTGTATTATTTGAGAGCCCCACTTGGCAGACCCGGCAGGGAGTTCTGGCTCAGATCAAATCAGAGCTAAGAGCCACTGCTGGCCACCACTTCCTGGTCCTGGCTGTACTCTGTCTGGTGGTCTCCACAATGTTTGGGATGTTACCATCAGAGCGGAACTTCCTCACTATTTCCCTCTAAAAGGCAGCTCAGGCCAGCTGTTTGCCACGTTGCATGTTTTCTTTCTGGTACCTGACACATGAGTCCTGTCACCACAGGGGAGGGAGACTTGATTTTGCTCCACAGGCCCCCAGAGGCTTGGTGCCACCGGAACTCTCCCCTCCTTTGGTTGTGACCCTTCCTTGCGGACATCCCACACGTATTTCTCCGTTTCCTTGGGTCACAAGGTACCTGTGCAGCCCAGGGTCACTGCCCATCTCTTCTTCCACCTTCTCTTCCCCTCCAGTTCCCGGGGCTTCTGTTTACTACATAGCGCTCCTCTCGGGATGTCTTTTAGATCATTAACTCCTCTTCCTCCATCCCTTCCTCCTCCTGATCATCTTCTTTTCGGTGTGTGTGAATGTATGTGCTTGTGTGTGATGTATGTGTGTGACATGTGTAGTCTATGTGGGTGGGCGCATGCTTCTGTTTATGAATGCAGAGGCCAGGGGAGGGGTGGGATTCTCTGCTCTAGCTCTCTCTCCCCCTTATGCCCTTGAGACAGGGTCTTCCACGGAACCTGGAGCTAGGCTGGGGGCCAGCAACCTCTAGGGATCTGCCTGTCTCCAACCACCGACAGAGCTGTGGTTTGAGGCAAACGTGTGGCTGCACCCAACTTTTTATGTGAGTGTTAAGGAGTCGAGCTCAGGTCCTCAGGTTTATGCAGTAAGTGTTCTCACCCGCTGGGCCAGCCTCCCAGTCCCAACCCTTTTTGTCTGGTGTGGTTTGTGTTTTCCCTCCTCATTATTTGGTGCCCGCTCCTCGAGTTACCTTCCAGATTGCTAATTGGCCCTCACTCCCACTGTTCCTTTCGGATTTGCCTGTGACTTTGTCCATTTTTTAATCTGCCATGGAGAAGGCATCGAGGTACCACATCCCAAGACCCTGCGCAGTCAGAGGCAGTTTTCCTCCAATCTCTTCCCTCAGCCACAGGACGATTTGTTCCATGTGTACTCTCCGTGCCCTCGCCCCATTCTGGTCCCTGTGTGGCAGCTTATGCAGCATGCTGAGTCAGGCTGTGTGATCGCCCAGACAGTGGCCAGCAGTGGTGGATGACCAGGCTAGGCATGCTCTTAGAGGCCCTAAAGAGTGAGTAGGCAAAGCCTAGCTAGAGCAAGCCTCGCTATGCTGAGCCTTGCAAGTGTGAACAAGATGCTAATCCTCAGGGTGGGCCAAGCCCCAGCCCTCCCAGATGGAGGGGAGGTGGTCCAAGTGTGAAAAAAAAAAAACAAACCCTTCACCAAATTGGTTTTTAAAGAACTTTTAAATGCCTAAGAGATAATTGGGAGGGAAGTGCTTCCCAGGAGAAGGAAACAGGTGTGTGCTTGAGCTGTGGTTTGTAGGAGGTGGTGGGGTGGGGAGAGGTGGGAGGTGGACACTGAGTCAGAGGAGGGAGAAGTTCTGGTGGATGTCACACAGTAAAGTGGCCCTGTGCTTATGGTGATGTGCTGTGAATCTCAAAAATAGAAGAAAATCATCACAGAGATGACAAACGTTTGAGCTATGTTTACCCTGACGTAAATCTCAGTCTCTCTCTGTGTGTGTGTGCTTCTCAAACAGTACCCATACACCTGCATAAGTTGTATGTATCAGTTAAAGTGCATTTATATTAGCAGTGTGTTTCCCACTGTCAAGAATTTAGAGGAGATGGGGCCTTTGAGGTGGTTATGTCACTAAAGGGGTTGGAGTCTTTTGGAGAGGTGCATTAATTACTGTCATTTAATTAGTTTCTACTGAGCAGGACACAGAATGTGGTGCCTTGTGCTTTCTGCTCTTCACATCCTACCTACCCTTCTGTTTTTCTGCACACGTTGATGCAGGACAAGGTCCTTGCCACATGCTTCTGCCTGATCCTGCCTTCTCCCACCCCCAGAACAATGAGCCAAATAAACTTCTTTCCTTTGCAAATTACCCAATCCCGGATATTCTGTCATAGCAACAGAAAATGCATTAAGACAATTAGTTACCATGGAAATGTGAATTGCTACTGCAGGGGCCACTTTTCTCTTTCCATATTGGGAAAGGTTTATATATATATATATAAAAGTCATTCCTCCAAACAACTCCCAGAAACTTGTTTTGGTAAGATATGGCTATAGGTCTGAAAAAGCCACTGGTATCTGGTGCCCCTGCGTCCTGAACTCCCCGCCCCCCCCACTCACCCCACGGGAAAGAGTCACCCACACACAGGGGTGAACCAGAAAACCTTCGTTTCTGAAAGGGCCCCAGATGGAGCCAGGGCAGAGCCATGCTGCTGGGATGAGCTTCCTTCCTCCTCCGTGAGCTTCTCCAGGGTATGTGAGAAGATTAGGCCCCCAGAGCAGCTGCAGAATCAAAGTATCTGGTGAACCATGTACCTTTGACAGAGCACGGTTGGAGTGGTTCAGGGGACGGAGACCATCTCCAAAGCCACCTGAACTACCTCCCGACACGCTGGAGGTCCTGTCTTTGTAAGCCTGAACGATGTTGCTGCACGTAAGCAGGACAGGTTTTCCGTGCAGTAAGTTGTGCGGTCCAAAGAAAGGAACACAAAAACTAAACCATAGCTCTGATCTCCAAACCACACCTCTCAGACACCAAAAAGAGGGTCAGAAAGAAGGGGCCTTCCAACTGCCTGAGCCAGACAGGCATTATTGCCTGGCTAATCTTAAAAGCGTGCTAGTCTGAGTTTGGTTTTGCTCATTTAAAGAGGTATTTGGTGGCACGTGCACACTTAACTCGGGCCACACTTATTTTGTACTTGCTGCTACACTGGGGAGTCCTCTGTGTATCTCGATGGTCGGAATTAGGGCTCCTGGCACGAAAATGCGCGCTGTCAGTAAGCAAGCACTACATACAATACTCGGTCTGAAGTGTGAAGATGGAGCTCCACCGTGCAGAGGCGAGCGGAAGGTGGCGCGACTCTTGCTCCTGGGTCCAACCACCTGTTACTCAGCAGGCTCACAAGCTTGGGTCAAGAAAGAAACGTCCTGGAGGCGGGGCGGCTAGGGGGCAGGACTCGGGCCGAGTTCACTCCGAGACTTTCACTGTGGGCCGGCCGCACCCGCCCTCCGGGCGCCATCTGTCCACTGGTGGACCTAAGAGAGCGCATCGATGCAAGGCGAGGCGCACCGTGATTGGCGAGGGCACTCGATGATTGGCAGGCGCACCAGCCGCTCAGCGAGCCGAGTCCCGGGAGTCGCTTCAGGAATGGAGGGCGGCGGAGGCCCCGCCCAGGCCCCGCCCCTTGGCCGTGGCCGCGCTGGATGCAGGGCCGCGCGCTCCGCCTCGCTTGCTTTGCTGGCCGCTGCAATCTCCGCGGTTCCTGAGCAACTTCGCGGCGGGCTGGGAGGCCCAGCACTGCGGCCGGTGAGTACTTCAGGATCGTTGTGCTGTGGCCTTGGCCCTGGGCACGCAGCGGCAGGGAGGGTTCCGGAGCGCTGGGAGGCGCTGCTCTGCCGGCCTCAGTTTCCCCTGATGGGTGGCCGGGCCCCAAGTCAACTCCAAGTTGCTAGAAGTTGGAGGCCAGGACTCTCGCTGCTCCGCAGAGCCCGAGGCGCCTACTGCCCCATCCGAATGGGGTGTGCCCCAGCCGCGCGCCCCTCGTCCAGCCCCGGAGTCCCGGGCATGCCTGCAAATCTCCCCGTGAGACTGTGCTGCGGATGGGACAGCTGGTCTGAAAGACTGTCCGCGCCCCAGAGCTGCCCCATCATGCCCTACCTCCCCCGCCTCCCCTTCGCAGGGCGGCAGAAGACCTGATCCCTGGGGCGTGTAGGGGCTCAGCCCACCCCGGAACCGTCTGGCTGTTTCTCTCCTCCTTCGGGGCCTCAGTGAAGGAAGGAGGGAGACCTGCCTGGAGTGACCCACCCTAGTATGAACCACTGGCCGTGGTGTGCCCACACCTCTAGTATGCCCCGCACCTTGGGAAACTTAGGTTCTGGTCAGATGACTGGAAGCCTTCTGGAAAATCTGACCCTGCCCTTTTGGGTGTGATTGGAGCTGCGTCCTTTCACCGCATTTGGTTAGTTGATGTTATATGAGATTCCAATAAACCAGCGTTTGGGTTCCTGAGAACTCCCTCCCCGCCACCGCCACCAGCCACCGCCAGCGAGCCTCTAGTCACAGGGGTAGAACTTACAGTTTCCACTTGACACCAGAGGCTCAGTGAATTTGGGGCCTGGCCAGGGCCACACAGCTCATGGACAGAGCTAATGAACCTCTGCCCCCCAGCAAGCAAGTGCAGCCCTACCTCCCTTACCTTGGACGATGACCCCTGGTGGTTGGCTGGGACTTTCCCATCTCTGGGATCCATCAGTCCCTCAGAGCTGTGCCCTCGACTCTTGATGCCCATGAGAAGCGCAGGGGCTGCCTTCCCGCCTTCCCCACTTGCTGACCTCTGTCTCTACGGGTGCTGATGACACTCAGAGGTGTTTTCATCTCACTAGGGATCTAGAGAGAGGTTCTTTTATGCACTTCCTTTCTGCATGCTCCTTGCACCTCCTCAGACACAGGCCACATCGGGTGGAGATGCTCTTTGCCTTTTGTCCCCAGGTGGAAAATTGTGGGCAACACCCCAGTGCTGGCCTCCCCTATGGCTTCAGGAGGTTTAGGGCTGGTCACACAGGAGACCTAGCTCAATCTTGGCCCCAGAAATACCTACACTGTTTGACAGATGCCAGACACATCCCTGTCCCTGCCGGGGACACAGTGACAATGGGTAGGGATCACTATGCTCTATAAGGCACCCCTCCTCCCACCTTTCCGACTTTAGAAGGGGGCTGAAGCCCCCAGCCACATGCCAGGCCACTTCTGAGTCCCCACGTTTTAGTTCTCCTTACATCTTCGTCCAGTTACAACCTCCTGTCTTTCCTGGCTTCCCATCTACCCCAGTGCTTGCCCTGTCCAGGCCCCTCACTCTGCCTGGATGGCCCCGACTCTCCTCCTTGGTCTTCCATGGCTCCAGACATCCTCAGCCGTTCTTACATTCTTGGGCCTATGGGATCACGCTCGCTCCTAGCCTGGCATTCCTTCTGGCCCCAGGGGACTGATGTTTGTCTATCTATCCACCCCTCCCCCAGGGCACGGGTACATCTAATGCTGAAAATCTCTTCTCTCTGCTTGTCCCGAAGGCTCAGCCAGGCCTTTGCAAAGTCCCTAATGTGTCCCTTCCCACGGTTAAATGAGGGCTTCTCTGTCCACTCAGTCACTGTGACTTCTCCATCTCAGGCTGTCTAACTAGGTATCACCTTCCCACCAAGACAGGTGCTCAAAGATTATGCTCCCTGGAGCATCTTCTCCTGGGCAGGGAAGCTCAGTGCCCGACAGTCCCCGATGTGCCCCAGTCCAGCCTGCTGACCCACACAGCCAGCCCAGAGCAGGTGCAGGACATGACAAGCTTGGTTGCCCACCATTGCGGCCAGGCCCCTCCCAGTTTACTCCCCCTCTGTTCCTGTGAACTTGTCACATTGGGAGAGCTTGGACTGTTCCTTGGTTTGGACTTAATACTCTGGGCAAAAATAGGCACCTGGGAGCCATCAAGGGCTTTGTGACCTTGCCTTGAGGGTCAGCCCTGTGCCAGAGGGCTGGGTCAGGCCAGGCCAGAGTGGACATCCTAAGCCAGGGGCTTGGTCACTGGTGGATTTTAAAATAATGCTTCATTTTAACTCCCCAAATGCTCCACATTCATTATAGAAAATTAAGGAAATGTATTTTTTTTTTACACTAAAGTATAACTACCTATGTTCCTTATTCAGAGATAGTAAGTATTGCTGTGGGGGAGGGGCATTTCTTCCATCTTTTCCTACAGATGAGTTTTGTTTTCAACCTAAACAGACCCAGAGTGATTACCAAATCTGTTTCAAACATTGCTTGACAGTATTATGTTTTGTTTTCTGTCTTTGACTCTTTGTACACAAGATCATGGTTCATAGCCGTGCAGCGGGTACCATGTGGGGGCTGAGGGCTTTATCACTGGGCTCTCAGGACACCAAAGCATTGCTGTGAGGATGTTTCAGTGTGTGAGCCCCGCAGGTGTCTCTCACGAGTGCCATGCAGAAGTAGACACGCTGGCCATCTTGACTTCCCATGGGGCTTGTTACCAAGGACTGAGAGAGTGGCACTACCCCCTGCAGAGCAGAATGAAGTTGTCCTGGGAGGGTTAGAACCTTCTGGATAGAAGGCTCCATGTGGTCCTATAGCCCTAGCCTCTGTAGGCCACCGTCAGGCGGCCCTCTCCGGAGTGGCCTCTCTGGGAATGGCCACTCCTCAGCACAGCTCCTTAACGCTGACATTTGTGTTTAGATGGGATAAAAATATGCCTTGGTGTTCACAGGGAAAGAATGCCAGCCACTCTGGGTTTTGGGATCTTACTCAATGATGGGTTCTAAGCCACTGCTCTGGCCACCGTGAAGCTGGGACCAGAGCTGGGTGACAAGGTTCTTGTTCTACAGCCAGGGATTTCCAGCCCTAGGGCGGGACTTGCCTAAGGTCATTCAGCCCCATCGGTCCCAGGGTCCTAAACCTGGCTGCCTCCTGTTTCAGCTTGCATCCATTAAGCCGTGGTGTATACCCTGAGGTGCAGCCCTAACTTCTGGGCTCACAGCAGCACCCAGCAGGTCCTTCCCCCGCCCTCCCCACCCTCACTCTTACCCCCCCCACCCCCTGCCCCCACCAGTGTCAGATCTGATGGTCTGATTCTTGTGTCTCTGTGGAAAATAATTCCAGGGAACTGTTTTGAGTTAACAAAACTCTTTGACTTAAACTAGGCTTGGCCAGTGCCCCCAGAACCTGAAATGAATTCCCCTGCATCTACCCTGTCTTACCAGATTTCTTTCATTCTTTCTTCTTCTATCTTTTTTTTTTTTTTCCCGAGACAAGGTTTCTCTGTGTAAGAGTCCTGGCTGTCCTTGAATTCACTCTGTAGATAAGTAGACAAGGCTGGCCTCGAACTCACAGAAATCTGCTTGCTTCTGCCTTTCAAGTGCTGGGATTAAAGGCGTGCGCCGCCACCACTGCCCAGCCTTACCAGATTTCTTAGAATAGTTTTGCCTTGACTGCAGTGTGCGCATGGTAAGTCCCCTAGGAGCATAGCAACCAGCCATGGCCGGATTCCCTGACATTTCCTTTTATAAGGTGTTTTTCACCTGAAGGAGAGGTTTTCACACTTGGGTTTCTCTGTGTGTGTGTGTTTATATGTATGCATGTGGGAGCCAGAGGTCAACCTTGGCTCTTGTTCTTCAACCACTGTCCACCTTGGTTGTTCGAAACAGGGTCTCTCACTGGTCTGGAGCTCGCCAACTAGGCTAGGCCGGCCAGCCCGCAAGCCTCCCGGGTCAGCCTGTCATGGGATTACTCCATAAGACTTTTGTTTTTACTTTAGGATTGGAGACTGAACTCAGAGCTTTATGCCTGGCAAGAATTTTTCCAATTTGAGCAATGCCCGCAGTCCCCCATTTAGGGATTTGGTTTGGTTTGGTTTTTTTGAAATGCCTCACCATTTACAGGTGGCCTTCTCCTTTACCTTCGCACCTGATGTGGAAGGTGTAGGGAAACCGAGGCAGGGAAGCTAAGCAGCTACTCCCCATGGTACCTGTAGTTATGAAGCAGTGTCCTGTTGTCAGGAAGGTGGCCTCTTTTTCGTCACAGAGAGAAAGCTGGACAGAAGCCGGGAGAGCTAGAGTTTAGGGCCTGAGTGGAGGCATTTGGGAAACCCTGGCCAGAGTGTGGATGGAGCTGCAGCTGAAGGTTGTGGGGCTTCATGCAGAGGAGGGGCGGACGGACTCCCGAGGAGGGCGCTGCAGGCACAAGCATGGAGGGAGCAGTTGCTCGGCACTATGGAATGACAGCCAGTGTGTCAGTGAAGGGACCAGGAGAAGGGTAGGGCGCATGCAAGGCCTCTTTCAGCAACATGTTTGCTGAGGTTGGAGGAATCTGAACCCAGCCCCAGAAAGAACCTCAGGCTGTTTGGACGGTTCCTCCTCCTTCCAGACCTCAGAGTCTGGGTCTGGGCGATGGATGAGATTAAAGGCCGAACAGTGTCTTCACCAGTGACCTGGGATGGGGTCTTCCTACTTGCTCGGCTTGGAGGAGCCCACAGAAGGTGCATGTGAGGACTGAGCAGAGCGTTTTCCTAATGACAGTGCGGGGGCCTTGTGTCTGTGGGGTGGGGGAGCCCCTCCTCCCTTTAGTGAAAGTGGTACCTTTGCTCTGTGGGGGGGGGGGCAGTGGAGGAGGCAGCTTGCAGGTGACCTTTCTTGAGTCTGAGGTGGCCTGGTGACCTGAGGAACGGCTCTCTGTGTGGAGGGCCCAGCCCTGTGTTCCCTGTACTGCTGGCTGTGGCTCCCCTTGGGTCTGTGGGCCCGTGTGGGTGTGAGGCCCCTGTCAATGTGCGTATCCTCATGGGTCTGCATGTCCCTGTGGATGTGTAGCTCTCTGTTGGTCTCCACGTTCCCTGGGATCTGCATGCCCCCGTGTGGCTAGCTGACAAGATTTGCAAGGCATCGCCATTCCCGGAAGCCTGCATTTGTGAGACAGCTGGAACCCTGCGCCGATTTCCAAGCACATTCATGAGGCTTGGCCATGCTTTTGGTTTTAAATATCCCTAGGGGATGTTTTAAAATATGGGCTTAAAAAACATAAATAAGAAAGTAAATTGAATGAAGGACTCTGCTCCGTGCAGGAGAATGTTAGATTGAAATCTGCTTTGCCCCGTGGACACGGCTCCCATTTCTGGGACCCATTTGTAGTTGGGGTGGAACTGAAGTGGAAGAGTCTGTGACTAGCATGTAGGCCTGGGTCCATTCTTGTGCATAGTGTGCAGAACTACCCATCAGGGAGCTACTTGGCCAGGATCAGGGATAGATGCTGAGACCTGGTCCTTTTCAGCTTGGGCTTGAGTCCCCTGTCCTCACCGTCACCCTGAGCATGGAGGGTGATAAGGACGCTGATGCTAGGAAAGGCACATGGCTGTTCAGGATCACACGGCTGGAGGCCCAGGCCAAGAGGTCAGGGCCCCTTTGAATCAGAATTCTATTTCCTCATTGCCAGACTCCTGAGCTTGTTTCCTTAAAAGTGATGGAGAGGACAGATATGGCCTTGGCTTTGGGGAAGCATCATTTGAGAATCTAAGGAATGATCTCACCACACTCTAGTGTGCAGGGGTCCAGCAGTTTCAGGGGTCTCTGTCCCCTCAAAGTCCTTCTAGGCTCGAGATCCTCCAGCGCTTGCTGTTCCATGGTCTCTGCTCATGGCTGCCTTAATTACGATGACCTGTTATTTTCCAAGTTGCTAAGCAGCATGCAAGGCCCTTTTGCTGACCGGTCAAGCCCCTTCACCAATGCTGGTACTGACCGCTCTCCAGGCTCTTCTAGATGTCACTTCTCACACCACTACTGGCTTTTCATAATATGTATTAAAAGCTGGTGTGTGTGGTCCTGAGACTAGGACCTGGTCCCCAGGATTCGCCAGCTGTGCCCTCTACCTCAGCCTCATCATGTATGTTTACTTTACCAGGGTGTCTGTTCCTTCTTAAAAAGAGATTGGTTTTTATTTTATGTATATAAGAGCTTTGTCTGTGTGTATGTATGCATGTATACCATGTGCGGGCATTGTGGTCCCAGGAGACCGCATCATACCCACTGGAACTAAAGTTCTCGACAGTTGTAAGCTGCCATGCGGGTGCTGGCAATCAAACCCAGGTCCTCTGGAAGAGCTGCCAGTACTCTTAACTGCTATCTCTCCAGCGCCAGGGTCCATTTCTTCAAGCTTCCATTAGAAATCAGTGTGTTTACTGAAGTTTACTCGTGTGTTTACAGTGGGTCTGCTGTTGTGGAATCCAAAGGCTGAAGCCAAGATGTGTCCAGGCCTGGTCCTTCTGGAGACTCCGGGCTATTCTCACCTCTCAGCTCCTGGGGTGGCTGTCAGTCCTTGGTGTTTGGCCTCTTGTAGTAGTGGTGTTACTGCAGCCTCTGGTCCATCTCCACGTGGCCCCTGTGCTGGGTCTGTTTCTAAGGACCCCACCAATTGAACTTAGGACCAGCCTGAGCCCATGTGGTCGCATTCAAACGGCTTCCGCTATTACGTCTGCAAGGACTCATTTTTCTGGATAAAGTTACTTTCACAGATGCTGGGTGACAGATGTAGGTCCCCATGCACCCCCCGTGGTCAGGTCCTACCTACGTTCAGTATACCACATGCCCCATCTTTCTGAGTGTCATCAATGTCATCCTCATTTCTCAGATGAAGGCACGAAAGCCCCAGGTCACCTGGCTTGACCTGATGAGATGGGAACTGGAAGCCACCCCGTGGGGCTGTCAAATGTAGTGAGATTGCTGAGCCTGGCAGCTCACACCCGGCTCCTTGTTTTACCATCAGGCTGGTTCCCGGGTCTTTTTGTTATGTCTGACCCTCCTCTTTGTTTGCAGGCAAGATGGACTCCGGCACTCCGCCTCCAAGCCCCTCTGGCCCACCTCCTCCATCCGCACCACAGCCCCAGGCCCGGGCCCGGCTCAATGCCACTGCCTCACTGGAGCAGGAAAAGGTTGAAGCACCACATGTTCCCAGACCTCAGGCTGAGCCCAGCGCTGGACCAGGTGCTGGGGAAGCCGCCACTCCAGAGCCACGGGCCCCTCACGCCAGCAGCCGGGAAGGAGTAAATAAGGCTGGTAAGGGGTTAGGGCCAGGAGGTCCTGCAGTCCTCAGCCCACAGCAACTTGGGGAAGCAGGGTGGGCACGCGGCCCGGGTTCCTCAAGTCGGGGCTGCTCTGTAGTCTGAGGCTGCAGCATGCAAAGTGCGTCAACTGTGTGGCCAGCCGTCCAGGCAATACCTTTCTCATTTCTCCTGTGCAACAGCCTCATTTACAGGTGGACCACGTGACTCAGAGATGTCCACAGTCACGCCTGCCGTCTCCGTGGTCCTCCTTGGACCCCCAGCTCTCAGAGTGGCTTGAGGACTTAGTAGTTCAGTCCTGTGTCTTACCTCTGGGTTGTCACCTGTTCCTCTCTTGGGGCCATTCTGTGACCTTCAGATTGGCCCTCATGGTCTCCCACCTCCTTTTTGCCCACTGAGAACCTCTCTCCCCAAAGTGCTCAGCTCACCTCACCTTTTGGGATGCCACTTGCTCATGAGGTCTTCTACCTCTGGCTCTTTCCAGCCTCAACCTATAGGAAGACCCACCTGTGGGTGCAAGCATACATGAACACACACATTCATATTCTCTCTCTCTCTCTCTCTCTCTCTCTCTCTCTCTCTCTCTCTCTCTCTCTCTCTCTCTCTCTCTCTCTGTGTGTGTGTGTGTCTCCCTCTCTGTCTCTGTCTCTCTGTCTCTCTCTGTCTCACTCTCTGTCTCTGTCTCTCTCTCGGAACAGAAGTTTCCAGAGAAATATCCTCCTTATTCTATGTCATAGTCTGATGGTCTCTTCCCAGTTTCTTAATTAAAATTAAAAAGTACTTCTTTGGGGGAGCATTTAAATTGACCTCATGGGCCTCTGCTGGGTGAACACTAAGCCTTGGGAATAGAAACCATTCACCTTTGACTTAAAGGTGTCCTGAGATGCAGGGGGACAGTTATGGGCTGAGTGTGGGACTCTGTGCCTTGCAGGGGCTGGCCTGTGTGATCACACTGGGGCTTCTCGTCAGCCTCTGGCCTCTCCAGGTTCTTGTGCCTCCAGATAGCATGCGTTTCTCTCCTTCTGTGTCAGATGCCAGACGGGGATGGGGGGGGGGAGACGTGGAGGTGGAAAGTGAGCATCATATAAAATGCATGAGAGCGCCGCACACTACCAGCAGAGGTTGGAGTCCAGCAGTACAGGACAGGGTCAATCCTGCAAGGGATCTGCGGGGCAGAGGATGGGAGCCTGTCAGGAGGGAGCACCGAGGACCATGTGTAGAGACTGGACCTGACCTATTATGATGCAGGAAGACAATGCTGCCTCTTGGTGGCAACTGATTGGCATTGACTCCGGCTCTGGATCCTGTGTACCAGGCTCATCCCCTCCAGTTAGTCCTGCCACCCTGGCATTTGTGTGGCTTTACAGTTTCACTTGACACCGTGTTCCAGTGTGTGGCATCATTCACTGGACCCTTGCCAGTGGTGGCCAGTCACAGAGTGGGGCTGTATCTTTGGGTGAAGGTTTGTGTCAAATTACTTCTGTCCACCGGCTGTAGAGAGGGGATGGATGCCTCTGTGGCCTCTGCTGCTGCCATGCAGATGCTGAGACTATCCTTTGCTGTATCTGGCTGGGTTGGTGGGAGGCCCCTTTTGGTCCCTGGGTGGTAGGTATGAGTGATGGGGTACAACCTCCAGTCCTGGTCAGTTTGTTCTGTAGCAGGCTTTCTCGGACCACCAGCCCCCAAATCATGACACAGAGACTTCTTTTTAATTATGAAAGCACAGCCTTTAGCTTACGTTTGTCCCACTGGCTCTGACAGCTTAATTTAACCTCTTTCTCTTAATCTATATTTTGCCTCAGGGGCTTTTTACTTTCTTTTCATTCCATATGTCCTACTTTCCGCTTCTTCCATGGCTGGCTGGCTGGCCCCGGGTGTCTCCCTCTCTTTTTCCCTCATTCTTTTCTCTTCTGAGCCGAGGTTCCTCCTCCTACTTATTCTCTCTGCCCGCCAGCCCCACCTTTGCCTCTACTGCCTAGCTATTGGCCGCTCAGCTTTTTATTCGACTAGTCAGGTGCGTTAGGCAGGCAGGGTGAAACAGCACCTCATCTTTACATAGTTAAACAAATGCTGCATAAACAAATATAACACATCCTTACATAGTTAAAGCAATAGTCCACACCACAAATGTGAACCATCTCTTACCTAGTTGAAGTTACAATACTTAATAGTCAATATTCCACAGCATTGTTCCGTCCCCTTGTTCCAGCTGTTGGCATCTTCTGTTTCCTCCAAGCAGCCCTCAATGACCACTCCAACTCAGCAGCATCCCCACCCAGCACCTGACGGGACCCCAGATTAGTGGTGCACACCCCTGTGTCTACCACTGTTTGCCAGCCTGTCCACAGATCAAGGCCTGGAGTTTCAGTTCCTGGGTCAAGGGACCACGTCTTCTGGCTGCCTCCCTGGCAGAGCTGAAGGGTTTCGGCCTGGCTGGCTAGGGCTGAGGCTCCTGGGCAGCTAATGCTGCCTGGCCAATGCCACCCTCAGCGCTGCCCTGCCCTCAGGCCCTTGGCTTTATGAATCTTCTTAAAAGATCACCGTGTCCCTCAGCCTCCAAGGCAGGCAAAGCCCGTCCTTGAGTGCACACTGTGACCTAGTGCTTAAGCTGCCTGTCGTGAAGCCACCCGTGATGGTCTCTGAGTCTTCCGGAAAGCGGGCAGCACGCCTCTGTTACTTCTGCCTCTGGCTGCATTCCAAGCCCCTGATGTCAGCCTCTCCAGGAAGTCTCTCCAGGCAGGGTTGTTGTCTCCAGTCATCATGTTACCTGAGCTGACAACATGGATGTCTTCACTGGCTCTCGGAGTGAGCTGTGACAATGACGGGTTCATCAGCTTGGTACCTATGGCTCTTTGGCCCAGTAACTGTCTGCTGGGTGGATGATAGGGGCCGAATGCCTTAGGCTGTTCAGGCCACAGAGGGTGGAGTCCCTGCTGTCCCACAAGGGCTGAAGAACCCCTCTTCCCAGAGTGATCCTGATTGTCCCAAGTGGGGAACTCGATCAGTTCTGACTGTCCCGTGTGGAGGAGTGAGTATTCCCAGCTCCCTGTGGGAGACCCCTTCAACCTGGCTATCCTACCTGGGAGACCCCATGGGCCCAGGGTGGCCCCAGATGCCCTGTTTATTGTGGAGCCCCTCAGCCAGGTAGCCTTGTGTGGGAAAACCCTGGTTCACGTGATCCTCTGCTCTGGCCACAAGGGTCGTGTGGCCCCAGGGCCTTTTCCGTTCTTCCTGCCCATCAACATAAACCCACATGATGGATGGACAGAGAAATCTGGAGGCCGAGGACCCCAGACCAATGATGAGGAGGTGTGGCATGTTAGAGGTGTGGCATGTTAGAGACAGGATGCTGTGTCCGATTTATTGGTTGTGTGTTTAACGGTCGAGTGTTGAGCGTGCTGTAGGAAGTTTAAGGAACCCTTAGGTGTAAGATGGATTGGTGGTGCGGAGCCGGAAGGTAGCTTGCAGCATGGAGGTTGCCTCTGGGAGTGCTTGGTGTACGTACAGTCAGGGCTGGGAGGGAAAGATGCCAGAGGCTGCCTGGTGTGGCTGAGCATGGCCCGGCAGGCGGCACCACGGTTGCCAGACAGTGAGTGCTGGACTGGTTGCCTGGGATGCATGGGACAGAGGAACACGGCAGGTCTACTCACAGCTACTCCCTTGTCGGCCCAATGTTTGTTCTGAGTTTGCTGAGCAGTACTGCTGGGAGCTGGGGCTTGGAGACCAGTCGACCTGGTGCAGTGGGTCACACCCGTGCACTGCGGGGGGCCAGGGTGGGGGAAGGAGCTGGGGCCAGCAGAAAAGAGTGTACCACTGGGGCTCTCCTCCCCAAGACGGCCAGCAGAACTGCCAAGTGCATGGGGCCTGTGCGAGAAGACCAGCTGAAGAGATGGGCAGGGCCCTGTTCATGGGCTCACAGAGGCCAGGAGCTCCTCAGAATTATATGGCCAACTTAGGACGGTAACTCATCACATATGACTGTAACTGACTGGAGTTAGTTCAGGAACCTCTCAGTTGCAAATGACAGACACCCAGTATGCACTGGTAGAAACAGGAGTGGGGGGCAATAGCAAGAACCTCCCTCTCTCTCCCTCCCTTCATCCCCCCTCTCCCTTCCTTCTTTCCTTCCTTCCTTCCTTCCTTCCTTCCTTCCTTCCTTCCTTCCTTCCTTCCTCCCTTCCTTCCTTCCTTTCTTCCTGTGTGTGTAAAGTGTGGCATGACATGTGTCTGCATGTGTTCCTGTGATTGTGCAGATGTGTGTACAAGGAGCCAGAGGAAGATGTTGGGTGCCCTCCTCTATTGCTCTAATTCCCATGAGACAGGGTCTCTCATTGAATGAGAAGCTTCTTGTTTTGGCCTATTGGCCGACTGGCCAGAGGGCTCCCAGAGGGATCCATCTTCTTCTGGTCTCCAGTGCTGGGCTTGCTGGCATTCACAGCCATGATTAGCTTTTCGAGCAGGCACTATGGACTCAGATCCTCTGGATTTCCCTCTGCACGATCTCCCCAGCCCTCTAGAGTCTCTAGAGTAGCTTTTGGCTTCAGGTGAGGCTGGACCCAGGAGTTCATATGCTGTCACTAGGAGGTACCCCCTTTCCTCTCTTCCTCTCCTCCCCTCTCCAGTCTGCTCTGCCTTGCTGTGTTGTCCTCTGTCAGGTAGGCTCGCCTCATAGGGTTCCCTCCACAGAGCCGATCTGGCATGGGAGGAAGGCTGTTCTTCCAGATCCAACACAGACTCTTTGGCTTGACTATGTCCATCCCTGAACCATACACTTGTTCAGGGATGGGAGGTGCCAGGTGGGCTTGTGTGCATTTCCCTACAGCCCTGGGCGAGGTTATTGCTTATTTCTGATTGGAGTGAGATGAGATCATGAGGATAGAGCCTCATAAATGGATTAGTGCCCTTATGAAATAGGTCCCAGAACTATCTCGCTTCTTCTAGGCAGGGCACCATGAACTATAAACCAGGCCCTCCTGAGATCTGTATGCTGGCGCCATGAACTCAGACTTCTCAATCCCCAGAACCCTAAACAATAAACTCCAGTTTGTAAGTCCCTGGGTTATAGCATTTGTCGCAGCAGCCCTGACAGTGAAGACACCTGCCCTTAAGAAAAAAGGAATGAATGCCCATCCACTGTGCCCTCCAGAGCTGCAGTGTCTGCTGAGTATGGATGTGCATTCTCACTCTTTAGGGCCTCTCGAACTACAGCCCTGCGAGTGAATTGGAGCTGAAGGGTGACAGGGGACTTGGGTCTGCATCCCACTCCCAGTCCCCACACCCACAGAGCTCCTAGTGACAAACACCCCTGGTATAGAACGTTCTGGCTCGCTAGCAGCATCAGTGGGCAACCCACTGCCTCCCAGTCTCCATTTCTGTCTCCTCCTCCTCCTCCTCCTCCTCCTCCTCCTCCTCCTCCTCCCTCTTGCTTCAATGTTAAAGTGAGAGTCAGTGACAGAACTGAAATCTGGTCCCGGCAATCCTCCATTCCACTGCCGGGTGTAAGGTCTGGCTGTGTGACATTCTGATTTCTCTTCATGTTTAAGGTCCTGTGAAAGCAGATGTGGAGATCCCCTTTGAAGAGATCCTGGAGAAAGCCAAGGCTGGAGACCCCAAAGCACAGACAGAGGTGAGGACCAGCCATTGTGTGTGGGGGGGCGGGGAAATGTGACCCCAGCACCATGAGCCTGACTTGGTGTCCTGTGGCTCATGGAGTAGGGGTCTGGCCTTTTCTGCAGGGATGAGGAACTAGTATGGTTATGGAAACCTCCATATTGGTTAGTTTTTGTTTGATTGTTTTTTTCTTCAGTACCTTCTTGGTGCACCCATGTTTACCACTCTGGTCCTGCACACACATCCTGTCTTGGGCATGCATTCCTCCAGGGTACCCTCCCTCCTTCCTGCCCACTCACCCTCTTCCAGGTGTCTGCAGCAGGCTTGCTCCTGAGGAGGGGCTGTCTCCGCTGAAGGGCCACTGTGCCCAGGGCATTGTGGGACAGGAGAGTCAGGAGTGGAGGAGCTCAGACAAGACAATCTTGCTGGGTGTCAGAGACCCAGGTGCACAGGGAAGAAGGAGGGAGAGGGACAGAGATCTGACAGGCCATCGTTTCTGTCCTCAAGGTGCTGTGGCAGGTGGGAATCAGCTGTCCCACATTTTGGCAGCAATGGAGGCCAAGAACGTTTCATCCCCTCCTACCTGCCCTTCAGTACTATGGAGGCCGCGACACCAGTCCATGTTCCTGCTATTTCCCATCCTGGGGTCTAGAATGCCCCCCAGCCTCGCCTCAGCCTACCCCAAGGGGAAGCCACTGTGTGACATAGGGATTTTGAGTGACCTCTGACTGCCTGGCTTCCATGTTTGTGGCTCAAGCAAGTGACTCCTGGGGTTTCCCACCCTACAGCCCTCGAAGAAGGGAGGAAGTCTCTATGCAGGGACACAAGGAAAATTTCCTATTTGCATCTGAGGGGCCAGTTGAACTGTGAAATTGTCCCCAGCCTGTGCCCCATGCCTCCGGAGGCTAGTGAACACCCACAGAGCTGGTTGGATTGTGAAGTCCTCCCCAGCCTCCTGAACTTGGGGAGCATGCCCAGTTCTTTCCTGGCCTGTCTGTGTTTTTGGCTCCACTTTGCCCATCTGTAGAGTGGGAAGCTTGGACTGGGTTAACGAGCATTTTTGCATAGGGCCAGATAGAAAATATTTTGGGCTCCACAATCTGTCTAAACTAATCAACATTCCCATGGAAAACAGAAAACCTGTCATGCTAACGTGTAAGCAAGCAGCCATGGTTGCCTTCCAGTAGATCTGTCAGGGCTGGCGAGATGGCTCAGCAGGTAAAGGTGCTTGCAGCCAAGCCTGGTGACCTGAGTTCGATTCCCAGAACCCACATGGTGGAAGGAGAGAACTGAATCCCACAAGTTGTCCTCTGACCTCTACATGTGTGCTGTGGCATACATGCACATACACATATACATATGCAAGAAATGAATAAATAAATGTAATACCTTTTATTTTAAAATTCTATCATAAAAATAAGTAGTAATCTGGCCTAGGACCAGGGCTTCTCTTGGCTACCTTCTCCAGCTTGAGCTGTTTGAGAGGCAGCGAGTGGACTCAGCCGTTCTAGTTTTCTGACCGTAATGGGGTTCCGGCACCCAGTAGGCAGGAGCAAGGGAAGGAGCTGAGCACAGTGTAGCACCCACATTCTGTTGTTCTGCCCAGATTAGGACCCCCAAAGAGACCACCAGGAGACCAGAGATATCCAGAATGCAATAGCAAGGTTTACTTCTCGGCGCAATACGAGCTAGCAAGGAACCCTCATCCACAGTGCCCGGTGCAGCGAGGCAGGGAGGAGAGTTCCTCTTTCTTGGGGAGATTAGCTTTTGAAGGCAAAACCCACAAAATTCTTCAGAGAGGAGGGGGTTAGTACGGGTCCACCCTTGATTGGTCCAGTTTTCCTGAGCTTGGACTTTATCTTATTTTTTGCTCTGTCAGGAGTTTTACAGCCCACTCCAAAATTTGGTCATGTTGTCCCGGGGGAGGGGGGCGTCTCGTGGTTAGTTACCACCAGACAGTCTGATTTTGTACTTTTAAAACTTCTGACTTCACCCTGTATGGGAATGGGGAACTAACTCGGTTCTGGCTATTTTAGATGTCCCTTTCCTTGGCTCTCCAGGCCTTAGGGGGAACTGGGGTGGGGGTCTCTCACTGTCATTATAGAAGGCTCCACGCCTGCCCCATAGTGAGGAGAACAGGATCCCGGAAGCTGGAGGGTGATGGATGTCTCTGCCTTCAGGTGGGCAAACACTACCTGCGGCTTGCCAATGACGCAGATGAAGAACTCAACAGCTGCTCGGCCGTGGCCTGGCTAATCCTGGCAGCCAAGCAGGGCAGGCGGGAAGCTGTGAAGCTGCTGAGGCGGTGCCTGGCTGACAGGAAAGGTGAGGCTGTGTGGGGCCTTCGGCTGCGGCCCGCAGGGGGTGTGGTTTGCAGTGCTGGCCACGCTGTTGGGAAGGGAGAAGTCTTTGGGGTCGCCTCCTTGCTCTGCGAGGTTTTTGAAATCTGCCATGGACTTCACATGCCAGACTAATCCCTTGTCCTTTGTCCTGTGCTTGGTGTCCGCGGGTAATTAGTTAGTAATTAATTAGTCTCACTTCCCTTCTGGGTTCTAGTCCAAATCAGGAAGTAAATCTTAGAGTCCGAGGAGGCGGCTGTCCCAAGTGCCTCGGAGTGTGTCCTGTAGGCTCCAAGGTAACCTGGGTGTGTCACTGAGTTTTTGTTGTGGTTGTGTATTTTGATATTTATTTTGGATTGTAAGTTTTTATGCTTGCTGTATAAAACTTGCAATACGTAGAAGCCACAAGTATACAAATCACTCATAACCAAAGCCCAGGAAGTCACTCTGTATCGCTCCTTCTGAGATCTATCAGTGTTTTCAAAGTTACAGTTAGTGTACAGAGTCTTTTCTCTTTGACAACTAGACTGGTCATTTATGGGAGAAACAAAACAACAACAACAAAAAAGATTTTCCCATTAAATTCTGTCAGCCAGGATGTCTCAGCCAGCCTGGCCAGGCCACAGCAGGTAGAGTCACCTAGAGCTGGCCGGGTTAGGGGAGCCAGCGTAATCCACATGGCGGTGGTCTGGAGCCAGTGGTTCCCAGGGCTGCCTAGGAGCAGGGGCAGGCACACCGCTCTGGAGGGTGGGAATGGGAGGGCAGCACAGACTCACCCGCTCTGCCCTGCCCTACCCTGCATTCCTGCCTGAGATTGCTGGGCAGATAAGAAGTCCAGTCTGAGAGAGAGTTCTGTGTGTGTGGAAGGCTCCATGTTCCCAGCTGCCCTGGGTAGAGTCCCAGCCCAGAAAACCCTGGGCACAGGGGCGCCCCCTCTTGCTATAGTTCCACTGGTAATTGCAGCGAGTTTATTTCTCTTCAGACTCGTGGCTTGGACCCGAAGCACCTTGCTTTGTACCTTGTCCTTATTGTAGCACCTGCTGACGAGGGTGCCCCGAGGACGAGGTGTCAGAGGGAACAAGCCAGAAGGGCTGGCAGCCCTGTGCTCCAGTGGACACTCAGGCATGGCCAGACCCACCTGGCCTCCAACTTGGAGCATGGGTGCTGTCTTGGATAGGGCTCAGATGCACTTTGGGGTCAGGTATCCACTCTACCCTGAGTCAAAGAAGCCAGTCAGACCTCCCTCATGGCCCTGTGCCCAGCCTCCTGGGAGTGTCCCTGGGGGCTGCGGTGGGGCCTGGGTTTGCCTAATGCTTTTGTCTGTCAGGCATCACTTCTGAGAATGAGGCCGAGGTGAAGCAGCTGTCCTCTGAGACTGACCTGGAGAGGGCCGTGCGCAAGGCTGCCCTGGTCATGTACTGGAAACTCAACCCTAAGAAGAAGAAGCAGGTGGCCGTGTCCGAGCTGCTGGAAAATGTCGGGCAGGTCAATGAGCAGGGTAAGTCAGCCACATCACCAACAACGGACTTCCCCTTGGCTTCCCTGTGGCGGGGGCGGGGGGGGGGGGTTGGAGCCCCATGGTTAGGAGGTGACAGGCATATTGGCAAATACTGTAAATACCATTTATTGATCATTTATTGATCGGAGTGTATCCTGGGCTACTTCTGGTTCAAGGGCCAGAGATACAGGGAGTGACAGAAGCCTGCTTCTCAGCCCCAGGGAGCTGACTACTATATAATATTGGCTGAAGATGGTCAAGGGCAGGCAGTGCCAGCCAAAGAGGGCAAGGGTGGGTGGAGTGTGTTCATCACTGAGTAGAAACAGCCCTGAGCATGCTGGTCCTCCTTGTGGAATGGTTCAGAGATGGCTACCCAGGGATGTGGCCCTTGCGTATGACGGGGCCCCAGGCCCTGTGATCCCTGAGCACGGTGGTAGCCCAGGATCCTGAGGACGTGTGCTTGATCAGCTCTGGGTCGTGAAGGGACAATTCGGCAGCCTCAGCTTCCAATCCTCTCTGATCCTTACAGATGGAGGGGCGCAGCCAGGCCCAGTCCCCAAGTCCCTGCAGAAGCAGAGGCGTATGCTGGAGCGCCTCGTCAGCAGTGAATGTGAGTATGACTGCCCATCCTGCTGGCTGCTGGCTGCGTCCCAATCACCACCCAGCACGGCATCCTCTCTGGACCCTGCATCCTAGCCTGGGTCGTCTACCAGGGTCTCTGGCTTAAATGGACCTGCATTCAGTCCTTTTGAGTGACAATGTTTTTGTCCCTGGGACCTGAGCCTTGTACACTGGGAGCTCAGACTACAGCAGGAAACAGATCTACAGTGTGACAGTCCTCATCGGGTGAAGGCCAGAGTCGGGGCTGGTGCCTGAGTGAGCAGGAAGTTCAATGAGGGAGATGGGTCTATAAACAGGAAGGGGAGGGGGACCAGGGTGTGTGGGGGGGAGGATGTGTCCCGGTGTGGGCACTTGAATTGAGGCACAGGTAGAGTGTTACAGCATCCATGTGGAATGGGAGAGAGGCTGGGGGCACACAGAGCTGGAGATGCTCTTGGAATGTCTGGGATCAGAGAATTAGAAGACACCAGACCATTACATCATATGTGGGGGGGGGGAGGGGAAGATCTGTAGTTCAAGGGCCCCAGGCTCCCATCCTGGAGAAGACGGACATGTGGGGGAGGGGGCTTAGGGCTTCTCATCACTGATAGGAGAGTGGAGTCAAGAGCATCCTTGTGAGGCTCCGTGAGTGGGACAGGGACTCACAGTTATGACTCATTAGCTCATGAATGCAGCCTCCCCAAGCTAGCCCAGCAAGGGCTTCCAACATGGCGTGGGCTCTTGGTGACTCTCTGCCAGCGTCTAGCATTTGTCTTCCCTGGAGGCTGGTAGTCCAGCCTTTGACACACGCTGAGTTTCTTGTCCCCAGTGTTTCCCAGAGCTTAGAAAAGCATCCAGTGCACAGTAGGCTTTTTGCAAACACAGGTGGGTTTACAGACACACAGTGGGTTCTCAGGGGATCCTGGCGAGGATGGGGGCGAAAGGCAGACTTACGTTGGCTCTCTATAAATCCTGTGGGATGAGAGCTTGGCGGGCATGTGGTAGGTCTCGTGGGATGAAGGAGTTATTGACTGTGTACTGGGTCTTTTTGGGGGTCATGATGGATGGGGGTCAGAGAGTCGTGGGTCCACAGATCCTGTTGTGTGGAGGGCTGGGTGGTGGCTGGCCTCAGGGCAGCTAGTCTTCAGCACCTTGAGGCCCTGCGAGGTGGAAAAGAGAGGAGGACATCGGAGGGTACCATGTAGCAGGGATGCAGGCTGATTGACGGTCTAGCAATAGAGCTTGGCTTAAGGGGTTGGGTGGACTTCAGACATTAAGGACTAGGAGGACAAGTCACTTCATGTAGGTAGCATGTCACCTAGGTCAGAGGAAGAGGTCAGGTGGTAGACCCACGACTTCCTCCCCACCACTTTCTTTTCCATGTCCTTGCCCAAAGAATGGGCCTGTGCCTGAACCCAAATTGCCGTCCTATGTCCTCTGTGTATCCGGGCTTAGTGGTTTGGAGAACCTGGTATCTTTTTCCCTTGCTTCAGCCAAGAACTATATTGCTCTGGACGACTTCGTGGAGCTCACCAAGAAGTACGCCAAGGGCATCATCCCCACCAACCTGTTCCTGCAGGACGAGGATGAAGATGAGGATGAGCTGGCAGGGAAAAGCCCCGAGGACCTGCCGCTACGCCAGAAGGTAAGTGCGGCTCCTGCCTGGCGAACGGGTCCTCTCCCAGAAGCTGCGGGTCAGAAAGGTCCTTGACTTCCTAGACCCACCCGGATCTGGGTCACTGTCCCTTGGGTCATCTGAGGTTCCTGTGTGAGGAGGTGTCCTCAGGAAAGCAAAGGCGGGGTCATGCAGGTGTGCTGGAGTGATCTTCACAGGGGGCTTGGGACTCTTCCCATGTCTGTGCAGATGTGCGTGGGCAGCAGGCCAAGGCAGAGAGTTGCACTTTCATTTAGGTTTACTATGTAGCAATGTTGTCTGTGGCTCGGGACAGAGGCCGCTTTCTAAATATGCCTTGCCAAAACCCAGAGCTAAGGTCTGTGGGCCCGCTGAGCCGTGCGTCTGGCCACTGAACCTCCTATACAGGGACACTAAGAATGAGCCGGAAGGGCAGACACACTGGAGGGAGACGACAGGAAGAGGAGGGATATAGAAATGCACCCTGCTTTGGCAGGTCTCCACACTGTTGGTGGGACTCTGTGCAAACTCATGGGCAAACATAGGCCCATTGCCCCAGATCAGCCTGTGAAGCTGGGTCGGATGCATCCACACCTCAGCCTGCAGGAACTCGAGCATCACTGGGCAGTCTGACCCAGGGAAGTGCTTCACTGCAGGGCGGCCACAAAGCTGAGGCCCTCACAGGGACGAGTAAGATTGGGGGAAACGGGTCAAAATGAGAGCAACAACATGCGAAGGCTTAGCTGGGTGAGCTGGCATGGAATGGCTGGAAAGTCTCCACAGGGGGCTGGAGTGTGGAGCAGGTCACCACAGGGGACGGGGAGGCAGGACAGACATAAGAAAGGGAGGAGCAGTTCACCACACTCCAGAGAGATGAGACCCATGGGTGAGCCATGCCCCCAGGCTGTTGACAGGTAAAGCCTCAGCCTTGCCACTGAGGACAGGTAGTGGTCCAGAGCAGAAAGGACCGGAACTCCCAAAGTCCTGAGCATCAGGGTGGCACAGAGGCTCAAGGCTGTGAGGAAGGTCCGTCCAGAACGGGACTGCACTGAGCATGCTCACAGACAGGATACCCAGATGGTGTTCCTACCATGAGAAGAGGAAGCCGGGGTCCATAGTTCTTGGTAAAGAGGAGCCCTCCCCATAACACACTTTTGCTAGTGAGGTCAAGATGGAAGGATGGATTGGAGAAGACTCTTGGGCCAGAGCTTCCCAGCTTGCGCTGCGATGCCTCCTTCCTCAGAGCCCTGGTCTGAGTGTGCACCATGGCCCTTCACAGTGACATGACCATCTGACCTCTGTGAGGTCAGGAAGTCCTTTTAAAGAGAGAGATTTAAAGTCTGTGTGGAGATAAACAAGGTCCCCAGTGCTGCAGTGTTTGAACCCATCACAGCCCCTTTGTCTCTTCCGACTGGGTGCCATTGTGCAGAAAAACCAGCAGCAAGCTCTCAGGAGTCTCCACCCTCAGGCTGCCTTAGCCCTCAGTGCCTTGCCTTGCAGAGGACCAAGAGGCTCCCGGGAGAATGACAGGAGCCTCTGTACACTGACGACTCCCACAAAGAAGGTTCTAGATGCCAAGCAGCTTTCCTCAAGACTGGGGAAGCAGGGTGGCCCCTTAAAAGCAAATTTAACATTTTAAAATCCTCGTATGTTTTACATTAACTTACGGAAACTCTGCCACGGACATTTGCTCTCAGGTTTCAGCGGAAGCTGCCTTCCTTCCGCTTGCCTCGGGCATGCTGGTTGATGGCGGCCACGGTCCGTGGCAGCTTGGGTTGCGGTGTCGGTGGGAGGGCTGGGTCCTGAGCTTCCAAACCTCACCATCCTTCCTCAGGGCTCATACTGCCATCAGTATGTGGTGTGTAGTGTAGCCTGGTGAAGTAATGGTTACTGTCCCTTTGGCAGTTGAGGAGACTGAGGCTGAGGGAGTTGACATTGTTCCCCTGGAGAGGGACACAGTCTCTGATGGGCAGCTCAGTGCTGTTGTATCTTGAAGCAGGAGGCCTGAGGGAAGGGGGGGGGGTAGGGACCCATGTGCCTTCCCCTAGATATGGTAGGCATGTGCAAATCCTTCATCACCCTAGCAGAAGGTGGGTGTCTTAGTTACTGTTCTGTTGCTGTGAAGAGACACCATAACCCAGGCAGCTTAGAACAGAAAGCATTTAATTGCTTGCCATTTCAGAGGATTAGCCCGTTCCCACTATGGCAGGAAGCATGGCATCAGGTAGGCAGACACGGCACCAGAGCAGAACAGTAGTTGAGAACGTACATCCCGATCTGCAAGTTGCAGGCAGAGAAAGAGAGCAAGACTGGGCCTGGTGTGGGCTTTTGAAACCTTAAAGCCTACCTCCAGTGGGCTTTACCTCCTTCAGCAAGGCCACGCCTTCTCCAAAAGTGCCACACTTCCTAATCCTTCCTAAATAAACAGTTCTCCAGTTGGGAACCAAATGTTCAGATATGGGGGCCATTCTCATTCAAAACAGCACAGTGGGAATCTCAGCTTGGAGGTCTAGAGGTATGGGGCTTAGAAGAAGGCAGGCCTCCAGGGACTGTGGAGTGTGGCAAGCACTTCCATGGGGGAGGTGCTCCGGGTGGTGGATGGACCTGTGAGGACAAGGCCCAGGGGTGGGAAAACATGGGGTGAGGCATTTGCCTTGTGCAGAATCACGGAACTGGAATTGGGGAGTCTGGGTTGGGTAGCAAGTGGCTCTTGTCCTGGTTCGTTCCAACTGCCTGTCTCCCCCTAGGTGGTGAAGTACCCTTTACACGCCATCATGGAGATCAAAGAGTACCTGATCGACTTGGCCTCCAAGGCAGGCATGCATTGGCTGTCCACCATCGTGCCCACGCATCACATCAATGCCCTTATCTTCTTCTTCATCATCAGCAACCTAACCATCGACTTCTTCGCCTTCTTCATCCCCCTGGTGGTCTTCTACCTGTCCTTTGTGTCCATGGTCATCTGCACCCTCAAGGTGTTCCAGGACAGCAAGGCCTGGGAGAACTTCCGCACGCTCACTGACCTGCTGCTGCGCTTCGAGCCCAACCTCGACGTGGAGCAGGCTGAAGTCAACTTCGGCTGGAACCACCTGGAGCCCTATGTCCACTTCCTGCTCTCAGTCGTCTTCGTCATCTTCTCCTTCCCGCTGGCCAGCAAGGACTGCATCCCCTGCTCGGAGCTGGCCGTCATCTCCGCCTTCTTCACAGTGACCAGCTACATGAGCCTGAGCAGCTCCGCCGAGCCCTATACCAGGCGGGCCCTGGTCACCGAGGTGGCTGCTGGGCTGCTGTCCCTTCTGCCCACCATGCCTGTGGACTGGCGCTTCCTGAAAGTGCTTGGCCAGACGTACTTCACCGTGCCCGTTGGCCACTTTATCATCCTCAATGTCAGCCTCCCCTGCCTGCTCTACGTCTACCTCTTCTACCTCTTCTTCCGAATGGCCCAGCTGAGGAACTTCAAGGGCACTTACTGCTACCTGGTGCCCTACCTGGTATGCTTCATGTGGTGTGAGCTGTCAGTGGTCATCCTGCTCCAGTCCACCGGCCTGGGCCTGGTCCGCGCCTCCATTGGCTACTTCCTCTTCCTCTTCGCCCTCCCCATCCTGGTGGCTGGCCTCGCCCTGATGGGCATGGTGCAGTTTGCCCGATGGTTCCTGTCACTGGACCTCACCAAGATCATGGTCACCACGGTGATCTGTGGCGTGCCCCTGCTTTTCCGTTGGTGGACCAAGGCCAACTTCTCGGTGGTGGGGATGGTCAAGTCCCTGACTCGGAGTTCCATGGTCAAGCTCATTCTGGTGTGGCTCACGGCCATCCTGCTCTTTTGCTGGTTCTACGTGTACCGGTCAGAAGGCATGAAGGTCTACAACTCCACGCTTACCTGGCAGCAGTATGGCTTCCTGTGCGGGCCGCGGGCCTGGAAGGAAACCAACATGGCACGGACCCAGATTCTGTGCAGTCACCTGGAGGGCCACAGGGTCACGTGGACAGGCCGCTTCAAGTACGTCCGAGTGACCGAGATCGACAACAGCGCCGAGTCGGCCATCAACATGCTCCCGTTCTTCTTGGGTGACTGGATGCGCTGTCTGTACGGTGAGGCCTACCCATCCTGCAGCCCCGGCAACACATCCACGGCCGAGGAGGAGCTGTGCCGGCTCAAGCAGCTAGCTAAGCACCCCTGCCACATCAAGAAGTTTGACCGCTACAAGTTTGAGATCACCGTGGGCATGCCATTTGGGACCAACGGCAACCGTGGCCACGAAGAAGATGACATCACCAAGGACATCGTTCTCCGGGCCAGCAGCGAGTTCAAGGATGTGCTGCTGAACCTGCGCCAGGGCAGCCTCATTGAGTTCAGCACCATCCTCGAGGGCCGCCTGGGTAGCAAGTGGCCCGTCTTTGAGCTCAAGGCCATCAGCTGCCTCAACTGCATGGCCCAGCTATCCCCAGCCCGGCGGCACGTCAAGATTGAACAGGACTGGCGTAGCACGGTGCACGGCGCCCTCAAGTTTGCCTTCGACTTCTTCTTCTTCCCATTCCTGTCGGCCGCCTGAGGGGTGCCCGCCACTGGAGGAGCTGCAATGCATGTTGCCGTGAGCCCCACCCCCCCACTCCCACCCCCGTGTGGCCACCCAGCCAGCTGGAGCAGTGCCGTGCAGAGCATGTGTGTGTGTGTGTGTGTGTATGTGTGTCTACTCTGCTCTCACATGGGTAGATCCCATGTGCAGGGGCCTTGTGCTCACCTGTAGACTGCAGACCCCACTGGAGGGTGGTTCTCCATAGCACTGTCCACTTTGAATGCCAAGTGTCAAGAAACTGCATGCTGTCCTCACTCACAGTCCTGCCCTTTACCTATAAAGCTGGAGATCTGGGCCTGGCCCCAAACACCCTCCATCCTGAAAAGCACTTTACAGATAGGAGTCTCCCTCTCAGCCCTTCCTGCCTTCCTGCCTTTCCTTATTTTGTGTTGGATTTGTTTTTCAGAAAACCAAATACGTGTCTGTGTAGACTTCATGGTAGTTTTCTTATTTATTTGGTTGCTGCTAATCCTTGACAGTGGTCAAGTGTCCTTCCTGGGCCGTCCCCAATGGTCACATCCTGCCTGGCTTCCTGCCTGGGGATAGCATGTCCACACTGGGCTCTGAACACTACAGCCTGCCTTGGAGCTCTCCCATCTCGGGGGGGGGGGGGGGGGTCGGGAGTTTGTGGGGATGCCTCTTCTGCATCTCCCAGGACCTGGGAAACAGTTCAAGAGTGTCCCTTTTAGTACCCAGGTAAGCTCGGCCATGTTCAGCATGGCAGAGCCAAAAGCAAGGTCCTAAGGCAGCCGAAATAAAAAGCTTTGAAAAACCCACACCCCTTCCTCCTGGTTTGTTTACAAGGAGTTTTGTCTGGTGTGTGGGTGGGTGAGCGTCAGAAGATACCCGAACCCAGACTGAGTGGGAAAGTGCCCTTTGGGTTGCTGAGGGCAGCACTGGTGTCCACACAGTTGACCCCATCTGCTCAGTAGCAGACTGGCACTACACGGGTGTGAGAGTCTCCGGGGTCTGAGCCACAACCCAGCACCCGGTACCAGCACATGGCTGTCAGCTCAGCCGTTGACCCTGTTCTTTGGGTGAGAAGTGCTTTGTGTCAATGGTCACTGGAACCCAGGTCACTGACTGGATCGTCTGCATGACTCACGATTTGGTATTTGCACCACTGTATTTAGTCGTGGGGTAATTCCACAAGGGCATAGTCAGAATTCCTCACAGGGGACTGGGCAAGTTAGGACGTTGTGCCTGTTTCATTGATGTGGCAAACACCATGACCAAAAGCAACTTAGGGGAGGAAAGGGGTTATTTGCCTTGTTATTTGCAAGTCATAGGCGGCCATTGGGGAAGGGCGGGGCAGGAACTTAGGTAGGCTTGCTTAGTATTCTTCACTCACAGCCAAGGAAGCAGGAACCATAAAGGAATTGTGCTTGGTGGTACGCTCTCAGGCTCACTCACAGACCCATGCTTAGCTAACTTTCTTATACAGTCCAGCACCACCTGTCTAGGGAATGGTGCCGCCCACCATGGGCTGGGCCCTCCTACATCTTTTAACAGTCAGGACAAACCCCATAGGCAATCAACTGAGCCTCCCTCTCGGGTGATTCAACCCTGTGTTAAGTTGATAATAGTTAAAGCTAACTTGGACGGGCTTCAGGTAGGCATGTGCCCCTCTTTCGTGTTATGTTTTGTTTTGCAGGGTCTCACTGTGTACGTAGCTTAGGATGGCCTGAAATTCACTGTGTAGCCTAGGCTGGCCTCAAAGTCAGTGATCCTGCTACCTCAAACCTCCCAAGTCCTGAGATAACACAGGTGAGCCACCAAGCTGCCACTTGATCTCTAGGCAGTCATCATGATTGTCTGGGACTTTTGTTACAAAGCACAGATGACCTCAGTTCATCTCCATGTGGATGGGGGTGTCTATGACAACCTCATCTACAAGAAAGACTATTTTCAGAAAGCCAGGATGGGACTCACATAGGCCTGCTCCTGGGCCACCACACTGCTACCATCACCTCATGACTGATATCCCCTGGGAGTAGAGTGGACTCACGGGGAGAACCCAAGCTAGTCGTGGGTTCTGGGTGCCACCTCTCACTCAAACCTCCATGTGGCCAAGAGCCCTGCAAGGGCAGCCGTCCACAGCCTCCATGTCCCTGTCTGGGACAGCACTTCTCAGAGCTTCTTTGCAGTGACCTCTGTGCAGAAATGGGTGTCATACAGCACCCTGGTGTGTAGCTAGAAGCATTGCTCTCCAGTCTGGAGGTGTGGGCTGGGCGGGGACCTGAGAAAACGTATGGCTACATGGAGGCAGCATCCCGGGCTGATGGGCAGCTGCTGAGCCCCACACAGCATCAGACTCACGCTGTTTTGAGGGGGAGAAAAGTCGATTGTCTGGGAAGGTGATCACAAGACATCAATAAACCCTCTGTAAACATGGGACCTTTTAAAAGGAGAGCATTCCTCAAAGGCAGAACCTTGGGCCAGAGGCACTGTGACGTCCTTGCCGGCTTCCTATTTAAAACTGAAAACAGCAATGTTTAGATTGGAGCTGAGCTAAATGACCAGATCCAAACAGCGGACCTGGCTCCTGGCTGTCTGCACAGCACGCAAGCACGCAAGCAGCCCTCCTTCCTCCGGGCCATCTAACCAAAACCCCCGGTATCTGTGACTTACGTCTGAAATATTTATTCTTGTCTACATTAGCTAGCTGCCTGAATGCATCCCAGGCAACCATTAGGGAGACCTGAGAGTAGGTAGGGCTAGTGGCAGGCTCCCCATCCCCAGATCTCCCCCTCCAGACTCTAAAACTTCTCTGGAGGCATCCTTGGGTCTTTTCTTTGCCTACTGGTCTTGGAAGTTGGTTTACATCCGGGAGAGACCTGCCGCCTAAGGGTTCTGACCCCAGCATGTGGTCTGAGACCTTCCAGCCAAGTCTCTGTCCCAGGCCCCATTCCTCCCAGGCAGGTCTTGGTTGGGGGTGCAGCCTCCTTCATTCAGACCTGCGCAGCCCTGGTCCTGCTGCCTTGCTATCCAGCTGCCACACTCGAGGCCAGATGCACGGTAGAGCTGTCTCGGGAGGGCTGTCAACAGGATGCTCACTCTTGGTCCAGAAGCCGACTCATGCTCCGTGCCAAGGGTCAACTGTTACCAGAGTTGTTAGGGGCAGAACCTGGGTCCTGCAAGCCCTCATTACACAAGCCTGGGCACCACCCTTCATAGGCCAACTAAACACACAAGGAATAGAAAGCAGAAAAAGAGGGTTATTTGGAAATAACACATTGGAAAAAGAAAGATATCTCGTAACAGTTTTCTCCAAGTACCTCTAAGGCAGTTGTTCTCAACCTGTGGGTCGCGACCCCTTTGTGGGTTGAATGACCCTTTCCCAGGAGTTGCCTAAAACCATTGGAAACCACAGATATTTATATTATGATTCATAACAGCAAAATTACAGTTATGAGGTAGCAATGAAAATAATTTTATGGTTGGGGGGTCACCACAACATGAGGAACTGTATTAAAGGGTCACAGCATTAGGAAGGTTGAGAACCACTGCTCTAGGGGACTTGGGATTTAAATAGAGGGACAGAGCTATGTATAAGCCCTGGTCAGGGTGTCCCACTCATTGTCCCAGCTCCAGTTTCTCTTGCAAGGTGGCCTGACAAGTTGTCAGAATTGTATAAAGTCTCTCTGGAGAGAAAAGCTCTCCCTCGGGCTGGCATCATGGCCTCAGCCTTTTCCTTCCTCCAGAGTAACTAGGGAGAAATCCCAGTTTCTCAGGGGCCATTGTCTCTGTAGTCTGTGTCTCTCACAAACAAACATCACAGCTGTCTGTCTGTCCGTCCTGTATCACTTGGTGGCAAACCTCAGGAATGGAATCTGGCTTCCCTCAAAGTCCTGCTGGAGGTGCTGGGACTCAGCTTGAAATATAAGGTTTGTGGGAGCCCTGGGGTGCAGCAGCCTAGTGAACAGAGGCGGGAACAGTGGGGTAGGTGTCCCTGAGGGCCCCTTCCTCCATGATAGTGAGGACCTGGTTTTAAGCTGGCCTTTGGCTGCTCAAGAATAATCTCATAACCCAGCTGCCCCATGTGTTGATGTGTTGATGCAAAACCCAGCTCTTGCTTCAAAAGTTTATTAGGAGCCCAATATGAGTGACTGTGGCTGGGGCCATGACCATTTCAGGGTGTCCTTTTAGGACCTGTTCCACCACGGAAGTGGTCACATGAGACTGTGTTAGTTGCAGAACAAAGTCAGAAACCAAGGCATTGTGCGGGAAGGGAGGGGGCAGCCTACAGCCAAGGGGGGAAATCCCTGCTATAGGCTTCAGGTGCAACCTGATGAAATGCTTAGCTTTTGGTTGATGGAAGCTAATAGTCTGCTACACATGTGTTCCAGGGGATTTATCTGATAGTCATAAGGATGTCAGGTAGGGCACAGGGTTGGGCAATCAACAGCCAGTAAGGGAACTTCAAACATTCCGTGATAATTTGGTTTGGATCTGCAACATTCTAACTCTCCACAATCACTTGAGTTCTAATCAGTCAACCAACCTAGTAGAATCTTCAATTCAGGCATGCTCCTCTTCCCCCACTGCCCACCACCTCAGGGAACTTTACACCTGCAGCTCCCTATGGCCAGGAAACAGATAGAGTCAATGTCCAGGTCACACCGCGGACAGACAGAGGACCTGCTGCCCCTACGCTCACATGTCATCATGGTCCAACTGTTGGGACAAAGACAAACCTCGGTGACAAAGAGCCACGAAAGAGTCCAAAGTCACCAGGCAAAAGTCTGTCCCAGCTCAGACTTCCATGCAGAGATGGGAACTCATTTTGTGTGCTATTATTCAGTCTTCATGCCACAGGGCTGATAGGGTGTCTCATGACGAATGGCACTCATCTTCCAGCCCCTGGGAGACGCCTCACACCAGTCCAGAGACCAGCAGAGTGAGGTGGTACTGGTCAGGTGTAACAAATACCCGTGGCCCTCCTGCTGGTCTGTCCAGGGGATCCAGATCCTGGCCAGACCCCACATTGGCAATGCCAGGGGTCCTGAGATGACTATGGATGCCTTAGGCCACTTCCGGTTGGCACTGGCTCCAGGCTCCAACTCAAATCCCCTCCCTGCCCTGTAGCCTCCTCCTGAGTCTCCACCACTGCCTGCAGCTGCTGCTGTTCTTGGCCTGGCCTTCAAGTCCCAGCATGCACTACAGACTGTCTCACTTTTCTCTGGGACAGCCAGGACCCAATGGCACTGTGCAGCAGGATTGCAGGGGTCAGGCACAAGGTAGGGTGGAGCAGTAGCCCCTCAAGGCAGGGCCTGCCTGTGTCCTCCAGGTCTGCAGAAGGGAACAACAAATGTAGAACTCATCAGGTCAGGGTGACATCCCTCAGGTCCACAGCCAGTGTTGAAGCTGAGATCAGAATCCAAGTTCCCTCACCTTGTTGCACTCAGTAGGCCCTGAGGACAGGTGTTGGATGACGGTTGGGTGATGGCAGACAGACACTGACTTCCCAAGGACATTGCCCTCTGTCCCTTCACAGAGTTTCAGACAATACCATGAATACTCACTGCTCTTACTTCTCTGTTTCCCATGTTTGGACTTTGGGGATATGGGTATCAAATAGTTCAGCCTCCTTCCACGCTTACTTTTTTAAACAGACTCCCAGCTTTCTCTCTGAGACCCATTGAGTCAGCTGGCCATGTGACTGACTAATCGTGACCGTACAGGTAAAGATAGCTGAGCTTTGTTCCGAGGACCTCATTGAAACAGTCACTCTGCACTCCAGTGATGATTTCCAGCTCTGAAAGCTTTGGTTGCTAGGCAACAGTGCTGGAGGCCCGGAAACTTTGTTTCATCTGTGTATCAACTGGTTGAACTTGAGCGTGTTACTCTGAAAGGTAGACTG